>NW_026000242.1:21978353-22054630 GCF_001458135.2 Marmota marmota marmota
AAAAAAAAAAAAAAAAAAAAAAAAAGAAAGAAAGAAAGGCCTAGGGATGAGGGATGAGGCTCAGTGGCTAAGCACTCCTGGATTTAATCCCTGATACAAAAAAGAAAGAAAGAAAGAAAGAAAGAAAGGAAGGAAGGAAGGAAGGAAGGAAGGAAGGAAGGAAGGAAGGAAAAATCCTGAGGAATGGAGCCGACCTTCTATGAACTAATATCTCTGAAACTGTGAGCCCTCACATAAACTTTTCTTCCTATGTAGTTATTCTTGTCAGATCCTTTAGTCAGAGCAGTAAAAGAGCTGACTAAAACATGTATACATTGTGTAATGTTTAAATTGGGAAAACATATCTATCTTCTCAAATGTTTATCATTTCATTATGTGAAAACATTCAAAATCCTTTCTTCTTTATGTTAACTTGTAGTTAGATAGGAAGAAGTACTGGGCATATTATTGCCCAGAAGGAACAGTAGGGTTCCTTTCTCCACACCTCTCTCCCTCTTATTATTGTTTTTTGAATTTTTTTAATGAACTGTTCTCTTTCTTTTCTCCTTCTAGATTTTCATAATGTGTATATTGCATCACTTAATGGTATCTTGTAAATCTCATAGACTTTCTTCATTCTTCTTTCTTTTTTATACTCTGTAAATTTCAAGTGACCTGTCTTCAAGTTAACAAATTCTTTCTCTGCTTTATTGAGTCTGCTGTTGAAGCTGTTGACAAAATTTTTCATTTCATTCATTGTATTTGTGTGTGTCTGTGTATGTGTGTGTGTGTGTGTGTGTGTGTGTGTGTTTGGGGGTGGGTTACTGGGGATTGAACTTAGGAGCCCTCTACCCCTGACCTATATCCAAGCCCTTTTAATTTTATTCTGAGACAGGGTCTTCTAAGTGTTCCAGGCTTGCCTTAAATTTGGGATATTTTTCGTGCCCACTTTTATATGGATTTATCTACAAGTTCTTCCTCTAATCTCACCTCCCAGATCCTTTTTTTATTCAAAGCCCCTGACCTACTGGTGAAGCTATTTACCACTGTTTATGTATTCATGTATATTTTCACCTTGACCACATTTCTTCCAATAAAATGGTTGGCTAGGTACATCCCCAAAGAGTACCTATTAAATAATTCCTCTCAATTCTATCTCTAAGGCCATTCTTGAGTGGAGTTGTAATGCAGCAGCTCTCCATCTTCACTTGTACACATATACCGAGCAAAATCATTTGTGAAACAAGCTGAGTAATTTTCATTTGCCATCAGTTGGTCTGGATATAAAGGCTTGTTTTACATATTTACTCCCAGAGCAATAAGTATAACACCAAGTAGGTAAAAACTTGATAACAATGGGATATTTAGTCTCAAAGTCCTTCTGCATAGAATACTTAGTTATTAAAAATTGAAAAGGAGTAACTTTATAGAAGAAAAACCTATCAGATACCAACTTAATCAAATTATCAAAGTTAACATTACCAACAATGGAATAAATTAAAATCATGTATGAATCAGTAGAATATAATAATAGCACTACATCCCTTTTGTCATGTTCCTGCCCAAAATGCAAAATTAAATCTAATCAGGAGGAATTATAAGATAAATTGAAATTACATGACATTCTTCACAATAACCCACTGTCTTGTAATCTTCAATATCATCAAATCAAGAAAGTCAAGAAACAACTTAGGAGCTTTCAAGCAGACAAAGAACAAAGAGAAAAGAAGCAATGGAGAAAGGGAGAGAGGGGGAAAGGAGAAGTGGGAGGAAGAGGAGGAAGGTGACAGAGTCTCTAAATCCCTTTTGAAGGAAAGTACCCAGTGAACCAAAGATTTCTCACTACGTCTTACCTCTTCAAGTTTCCATTCCCTTGAATAGCACCAACCTGGAGACCAAGTCTTTAACATGTGGGCCTTTGAGGGAGATTTCAGATCTAAGCAGAATAAAAGGAGCATAGTTTTTTTCCTTCTTCAAATAATATGTCCTTGCACCAGGTCCCTAAATGATCTTTATTGTGATTCCTTCGTTGGCTCTTGCCAAAAGCTTTATACAGCAACTTTTCCAATTGTAGATACTTCTAATGGCAAGGGAACTGACATGAATTATGTCCTAAATATCACAACCAGGACCTGATGCAGAACCATTGATTATCCTGAGCCCAATTCAAAACTATGTGCTTCTCCAGGTTTGGTGGTGCATGCCTGTAATCCCAGCGAGCCAGGAGGCGGATACAGGAGGATCAAAAGTTCAAAGCAAGCCTCAGCAATTTATCAAGGCACTAAGCAACCTAGCAAAACCTTGTCTCAAAATGAACAATAAAAATGTGGGACTGTAGCTTAGTTTCAACCAAAACCAACCAACCAAACACCACCCCCCCCCAAACAAAACAAAACAACAAAAACTATGTGCATCTGTTTCACTTGGTAAATGAGTTAGAAAAGTATTCCCAAGTTTAGAGTATGCTATCTTTAGAACATAAGGGCCTGGTCAGTAGTTAAGCAGGGATGTCTGGTGAAGGATGTTCTGGGATATTTTGTCTTTATTCTTGAAGGAATGTCCCAACATTCTTTGACTGGATTCTTGAGAGCTTCATCAGTATCATGGACCCCTAAATTTTCATAAAATTTATCTTCTATATTCTGAAGTGAATGTTTCTTTCCAAGGTGTATATCACAATTACCACTCCTTGCTTGGTATTTCTGACCCAATTACCATGATCTCACGTGTATAATGCACTGATCCAATGTTCTATGGAATGTTCACATAGTCCAGGTCCCTCTGAATTATGTTGTGATAGAGAGTGAAAGAGTTAACCCAGCTCTTGGGCGGCTCTGTAATGCATATTGTTATTAATCTCCTGAGAACAGAGTGCTTTCTCTTTTATAGGAGTGGAAAGGATTGTCTGTATCAGATCAAGAGTGACTTCTAATGTTCCTGGGGCTGTGCTGATCTGCTGTGGCAGAGATTCCACATTTGGCAGTGCAGCTGCAGTTGGAGATATACTACTTGCTAAGTTTACATTAGGTTACTATCACGTGCTTGAATTCAAGGATGGGGCATTGGGTCAGTGACTTCCTTTGGCTGAAAGAATACCTGGACAGGGATTGAGCTGTAGGTTATCAGCAGTCAATTCCGTTAGAAGCTGGAAGAATGAGTATGTTGGTCCTGAAAGTGTGAGATTTGGTAACATACCTCAGCAAAAGTAAAATGGGCTCTTTTAATTGTGTTTTACACCATGAAATTTGAGTACACTTTTCAGGAATAGTGCCCTATCTTCCTCAGCTGTGAATTTAAAGTCTTATTCTTTGAAACCATAGGAAAATGTTCAGTTTCAGCTTGTCGTCCCTTTTTTGCTTATTGTAATCATTATTTTTGTGTCTCTGTTTTTTGAAAAGTATTAAATTGCCTTTTTAGGGCTATTTTCTGTCTTTCAAACATCAGTCATTGTTTCCTTTTTTTTATTGTTGGTTGTTCAAAACATTACATACTTCTTGATATATCATCTTTCACACTTTGCTTCAAGTGGGTTATGAACTACCATTTTTAGCCCATATACAGATTGCAGAATCACATCAATTACACATCCATTGATTTACATATTGCCATGCTAGTGACTGTCATGTTCTGCTACCTTTCCTATCCTCTACTATCCCCCCTCCCCTCCCCTCCCCACCCCTCTTCTCTCTCTACCCCCTCTACTGACCTTCATTTCTCCCCCTTGTATTATTTTCCCCTTTCCCCTCATTTCCTCTTGTGTGTTCTTTTGTATAACCCTGAGGGTCTCCTTCCATTTCCATGCAATTTCCCTTTTCTCTCCCTTTCCCTCCCACCTCTCATCTCTGTTTAATGTTAATCTTCTTCTCATGCTCTTCGACCCTACTCTGTTCTTAGTTACTCTCCTTATATCAAAGAAGACATTTGGCATTTGTTTTTTAGGGATTGGCTAGCTTCACTTAGCATAATCTGCTCTAGTACCATCCATTTCCCTGCAAATTCTATGATTTTGTCATTTTTTAATGCAGAGTAATACTCCATTGTGTATAAATGCCACATTTTTTTTATCCATTCGTCTATTGAAGGGCATCTAGGTTGGTTCCACAGTCTTGCTATTGTGAACTGTGCTGCTATGAACATCGATGTAGCAGTGTCCCTGTAGCATGCTCTTTTTAGGTCTTTAGGGAATAGACCAAGAAGGGGAATAGCTGGGTCAAATGGTGGCTCCATTCCCAGCTTTCCAAGAAATCTCCATACTGCTTTCCAAATTGGCTGCACCAATTTGCAGTCCCACCAGCAATGTACAAGTGTACCCTTTTCCCCACATCCTCGCCAGCACTTGTTGTTGTTTGACTTCATAATGGCTGCCAATCTTACTGGAGTGAGATGGTATCTTAGGGTGGTTTTGATTTGCATTTCTCTGACAGCTAGAGATGGTGAGCATTTTTTCATGTACTTGTTGATTGACTGTATGTCCTCCTCTGAGAAGTGTCTGTTCAGGTCCTTGGCCCATTTGTTGATTGGGTTGTTTGTTCTCTTATTGTCTAATTTTTTGAGTTCTTTGTATACTCTGGATATTAGGGCTCTATCTGAAGTGTGAGGAGTAAAGATTTGTTCCCAGGGTGTAGGCTCCCTATTTACCTCTCTTATTGTTTCTTTTGCTGAGAAAAAACTTTTTAGTTTGAGTAAGTCCCATTTGTTGATTCTAGTTATTAACTTTTGTGCTATGGGTGTCCTATTGAGGAATTTGGAGCCCGACCCCACAGTATGTAGATCGTAGCCAACTTTTTCTTCTATCAGACGGCGTGTCTCTGATTTGATATCAAGCTCCTTGATCCATTTTGAATTAACTTTTGTGCATGGCGAGAGAAAGGGATTCAGTTTCATTTTGTTGCATATGGATTTCCAGTTTTCCCAGCACCATTTGTTGAAGATGCTATCCTTCCTCCATTGCATGCTTTTAGCCCCTTTATCAAATATAAGATAGTTGTAGTTTTGTGGATTGGTTTCTGTGTCCTCTATTCTGTACCATTGGTCCACCCGCCTGTTTTGGTACCAGTACCATGCTGTTTTTGTTACTATTGCTCTGTAGTATAGTTTGAAGTCTGGTATCGCTATACCGCCTGATTCACACTTCCTGCTTAGCATTGTTTTTGCTATTCTGGGTCTTTTATTTTTCCATATGAATTTCATGATTGCTTTCTCTATTTCTACAAGAAATGCCGTTGGGATTTTGATTGGCATTGCATTAAACCTATAGAGAACTTTTGGTAATATCGCCATTTTGATGATGTTAGTTCTGCCTATCCATGAACAGGGTATATTTTTCCATCTTCTAAGATCTTCTTCTATTTCTCTCTTTAGGGTTCTGTAGTTTTCATTGTATAAGTCTTTCACCTCTTTTGTTAGGTTGATTCCCAAGTATTTTATTTTTTTTGAAGATATTGTGAATGGAGTGGTTGTCCTCATTTCCATTTCAGAGGATTTGTCGCTGATATACAGGAATGCCTTTGATTTATGCGTGTTGATTTTATATCCTGCCACTTTGCTGAATTCATTTATTAGCTCTAATAGTTTCTTTGTAGAGCCTTTTGGGTCTGCTAGGTATAGAATCATATCATCTGCAAATAGTGATAATTTAAGTTCTTCTTTTCCTATTTTGATGCCTTTAATTTCTTTCGTCTGTCTAATTGCTCTGGCCAGTGTTTCGAGAACTATGTTGAACAGAAGTGGAGAGAGAGGGCATCCCTGTCTTGTTCCAGATTTTAGAGGGAATGCCTTCAGTTTTTCTCCATTCAGAATGATGCTAGCCTGAGGCTTAGCATAGATTGCTTTTACAATATTGAGGTATGTTCCTGTTATCCCTAGTTTTTCTAGAGTTTTGAACATAAAGGGATGCTGTACTTTGTCGAATGCTTTTTCCGCATCTATCGAGATGATCATATGGTTCTTATTTTTAAGTCTATTGATGTGGTGAATAACATTTATTGATTTCCGTATATTGAACCAGCCTTGCATCCCAGGGATGAATCCTACTTGATCATGGTGTACAATTTTTTTGATATGTTTTTGTATCCGATTCGCCAGAATTTTATTGAGGATTTTTGCATCTAGGTTCATTAGAGATATTGGTCTGTAGTTTTCTTTCTTTGAAGTGTCTTTGTCTGGTTTAGGTATCAGGGTGATGTTGGCCTCGTAGAATGAATTTGGAAGTTCTCCCTCTTTTTCTATTTCCTGAAGTAGCTTGAAAAGTATTGGTATTAGTTCCTCTTTAAAGGTTTTGTAAAACTCTGCTGTATACCCATCCGGTCCTGGGCTTTTCTTAGTTGGTAGTCTTTTGATGGTTTCTTCTATTTCCTCAATTGATATTGGTCTGTTTAGGTTGTCTATATCCTCCTGACTCAATCTGGGCAGATCATATGACTTAAGAAATTTATCTATGCCTTCACTATCTTCTAATTTATTGGAGTATAAGGATTCAAAATAGTTTTTGATTATCTTCTGTATTTCTGAAGTGTCTGTTGTGATATTGCCTTTTTCATCCCGTATGCTAGTAATTTGAGTTCTCTCTCTTCTTCTCTTCGCTAGCATCGCTAAGGGTCTGTCGATTTTGTTTATTTTTTCAAAGAACCAACTTTTAGTTTTGTCAATTTTTTCAATTGTTTCTTTTGTTTCGATTTCATTAATTTCAGCTCTGATTTTAATTATTTCTTGCCTTCTACTTCTTTTGCTGTTGTTTTGCTCTTCTTTTTCAAGGATTTTGAGATGAAGTATGAGATCATTTATTTGTTGGTTTTTTCTTTTTTTAAGGAATGAACTCCAAGCAATGAATTTTCCTCTTAGAACTGCTTTCAATGTGTCCCATAGATTCCGATATGTTGTGTCTGTGTTTTCATTTATCTCTAAGAATTTTTTAATTTCCTCCTTGATGTCTTCTATAACCCATTGATCATTCAGTAACCTATTGTTCATTCTCCAAGTGATGTATGCTTTTTCCTTCCTTCTTTTATCGTTGATTTTCAGTTTCATTCCATTATGATCAGATAAGATGCATGGTATTATCTCTACTCCTTTATATTGTCTAAGAGTTGCCCTGTGACATAATATATGATCTATTTTTGAGAAGGATCCATGTGCTGCTGAGAAAAAAGTGTAACTGCTTGATGTTGGGTGGTATACTCTATATATGTCAATTAGGTCTAGGTTATTAATAGTGTTATTGAGTTCTATAGTTTCCTTATTCAACTTTTGTTTGGAAGATCTGTCCAGTGGCGAGAGAGGTGTGTTGAAGTCTCCCATGATTATGGTATGGTGGTCTATTAGACTCTTGAACTTGAGAAGAGTTTGTTTGACGAACATAGCTGCACCATTGTTTGGGGCATAAATATTTATGATTGTTATGTCTTGTTGGTGTATGGTTCCCTTAAGCAGTATGTAGTGTCCCTCTTTATCCCTTTTGATTAACTTTGGCTTGAAATCTATTTTATTTGATATGAGTATGGACACTCCTGCTTGTTTCCGAAGTCCATATGAGTGATATGATTTTTCCCAACCTTTCACCTTCAGCCTATGTATGTCTTTTCCTATCAAATGCGTCTCCTGTAGGCAGCATATTGTTGGGTCTTGTTTTGTGATCCATTCTACTAGCCTGTGTCTCTTAATTGGTGAGTTTAAGCCATTAACATTTAGGGTTATTATTGAGATATGGGTTGTTCTTCCAGCCATATTTGTTTATTTCTGTTACTAAACATGGTTTGTTTTCCTCTTTGATTATTTCCCCCCCCTTTACTGTCCTACCTCCCACTGTTGGTTTTCATTGTTATTTTCCATTTCCTCTTCCTGTAATGCTTTGGCGAGGATGTTTTGAAGAGATGGTTTTCTAGCTGCGAATTCTTTAAACTTTTGTTTATCGTGGAAGGTTTTAATTTCATCTTCCATCCTGAAGCTTAATTTCGCTGGATACACAATTCTTGGTTGGAACCCATTTTCTTTCAGTGTTTGAAATATGTTATTCCAGGATCTTCTAGCTTTCAGAGTCTGTGTTGAAAGATCAGCTGTTATCCTGATTGGCTTACCCCTAAATGTAATCTGCTTCCTTTCTCTTGTAGCTTTTAAAATTCTCTCCTTATTCTGTATGTTGGGCATCTTCATTATAATGTGTCTAGGTGTGGATCTCTTATGATTTTGCACATTCGGCGTCCTGTAGGCTTCTAGGATTTGGGATTCTGTCTCATTCTTCAAGTCTGGGAAGTTTTCTCGTATTATTTCATTGAATAGACTGCTCATTCCTTTGGTTTGGAGCTCTGTACCTTCCTGTATCCCAATGACTCTTAAGTTTGGTCTCTTAATGTTATCCCATATTTCTTGGATGTTCTGCTCATGGTTTCTTAACAGTCTTGCTGAGCTGTCTATGTTCTTTTCCAGTTGAAATACTTTGTCTTCATTGTCTGATGTTCTATCTTCTAAGTGTTCTACTCTGCTGGTAGTATTCTCCATTGAGTTTTTAAGTTGGTTTATTGCTTCCTGCATTTCTAGGATTTCTGTTTGTTTGTTTTTTATAACCTCTATCTCCCTGTATAGTTGATCCTTTGCTTCCTGGATTTGTTTGTGTAATTCCTTGTCGAAGTGATCTTTCATTGTCTGATTTTGCTGTCTAATGTCTTCCTTGATACTCCAGATCATCTGAAGCATATATATCCTGAATTCTTTATCTGACATTCCATCTGCTGCAGCTGTTACCTCTTCTAAAGTTGAGTTGACCTGCATTGCTTGTAGTCCTTTCTTTCCTTGTCTTTTCATACTGCTTGCGTTTCTTTCTTCTTGGTGAAACTGTTGTGTTTTTGAAATTTTTTCCCCCCCTATATATTTATATTGCTCTTGTATAGTTGAAAAGTCTCCCTTGCAGGTGCGGGCGGGGGCTCTGCTCTGCCCCTCCTCCACTTGGTGTGAGGTGACTACCTCCCCCGCGGACCCCTGGGCCTGATCCGCCGTTCTGTCGCAGGTCTGCCTACCTTGCAGGTGGGGGCGAAGGCTCTGCCCTGCCCCTCCTACCACGCCCGGGGACCGCTAGGCCTGATCTGCAGGTTGGTCGCCGGTCTGCCCACCTTGCGGGCACGGGTGGCAGTTCCGCTCCGCCCCCACTCCAATTGGGGTCACTTGACCACCACACAGGCGGGCCGCTGGGCCTGATCTGGGCGCGGGCGAAGGCTCTGCTCTGCCCCTACTCCAGTTGGGGTGAAGTGTGTACCACGCTGGCAGGCCGCTGGGCCTGATCCACCGGTCTGTCGCAGGTCTGCTTACCTTGCGGGCGCGGGCGGTGGCTCTGCCCTGCCCCTCCTACCACGCCTGCAGACCGCTGGGCCTGATCTGCAGGTTGGTCGCAGGTCTGCCTACCTTGCGGGCGCGGGCGGCGGCCCCGCTCCTCCCCTCTGGCTCAACGACAAAGCGAGAGAGACTCGGGTATCTGTGACTCACCCTCCCTACCAGGAGACCAACTGTTTCCGTCACCGCTGGCACCGATGAAGTTCTCTCCTCGGCCGCTCTCCGATGACATCAGATCTCTGCCATGCTGGCATCCCCTGTTCTATGGCTGAATCCCATTTTCTTCTCTTCCAATAGGCGGAGCTGTGCCCTCTGAGCCGAGCTTCTGCCCTCTATGTGCTGACAGAAATCCCTGTACGGTGGCTCCTGGGAGTCTCTCAATCCTGTTAGTCCAGAGCCCTTTCACTTATCCGGCCCCTCCCCCTGTTCCTCCTGCCAGCCAGCCAGCCAGGTCCTGTTCACCGGAGGCGGTTCCCCAAGGATCTGATTACACTTGCAGCCCCACCGCGTGTCCTATATCCTGAACGATGAACACCCTCTCTGTCATTCATCTAAGCCCCAGTGCTGTGGTGGGGTGATCTGGGAACCAACAGTTTAATTTTTCCGGACCCCTTTGGTGGGCACGCCCCCAGAAACTGGCGGCTAAGATCTTGGGTGTCGCCGCTGGTGTTAAGGGGAGGTGGGGATCTGGAATCCCCTCTGCTTCCCTACAGACACGCCCCCAGTGGTTTCCTGGCTGCTTGTATCTGGAGGGGGTGGGAGTCACACACCTGCTAATGTGGATTCCGCTGGGAAGGAATTCCGTTAGCGGAACTCTGGTGATGTCACCTGTCTGCTATGGCGGGCCCCAGGCTCCTTGCTGGAGTGTCCGAAGGGAGGGGTGGGACTGGTCTGTCTCTGGTTGGTTTCAGCTCCCGGTTTGCTATTTCATGAAGGCTTGGCGAGAGACCTCTTCCTAGAGTCCCTGCACCGCTCCTGCTGCGCTGCGCCTCGGAGGCTATCTGCCCTGACGCGGGGGCCGCGTGCAGGCAGCCGACAGTCGCCGAGTCGCGCGGGCAGTGGCTGGCGGGTCTGGACCTCTGCGCTGCGTGGCGGAGATTCACTCGTCTAGGGCAAACTGTCACCTCCAAAAATCCTTCCAATTCCCGGCTGGTCTCTCTTTAGTGGAATTTTGCTAGGAGTTTCTCAGCAGGTCGAATCTAAGCGTATCCATGCGTCTCTCTGATCCCGTTGTTGAGGAGGTACTGAAAGCGCTGCCTCCCCTCTCGCCGCCATGTTGGATCCCCCAGTCATTGTTTCCAAGGATTAAAAGGTAAGTAAAGTTAAATGAACAAATTTGCATTTCATCTTTTTAAAAGAATAATAATGATTCTTAGCTTTAGCACACAAACACATGCACACATATGCACACACACAAATATGCATTTAAATAGGAATGCTTTATGCACCATCTCATTCCCTGTATGTTGCATTGCTTTGCAAACCACGTCTAGTCCAGAGAAAACAATGCAAGAGGACTTGAAAGTGCAAAACCTTTTTCAGGTTGTAGACACCTATTATTATGTATGGTAGTGCAGATTTAGTTCCTATCAGCAAGATCTTATGAAAGAGGTGATTCAGCATAGCACACTGGTCACTACCACACCTACCTACTGGACCCAGATAACCTGAAGTATGGGACTAGTTCTACAGTTTATTCTTTTCCAGTCAAAATAGCTTTCAAAAATACAAGCAAGCAACAAAAACAATGAACAGATATTATTTTGGAATTAACTTTGAGTCATCTCTAACTTATATTTGAAATTAATAAACTATTAAAATATCAGATACTTTGCAAATTTCTTATCAGTGAAACATAACTGATCAGGACATCCTAAAGTAAGGAAACACTGTTATTGAAAACCACCTTAGTGAAAACTTTGTAAAATTGTCTTCATATTAGAATCATCTGAATTCCTGAAATAATCTTGATTCCATGCCCTCTCCTTTTTTATGAGATTTTTCCAAATTTCCCTGCTACCCTGCATAATCAACTCCTCCCCATATGCCCAGATCATAGCAAACACTGACTTATTGTCTGGTCTTATAGGTTTTGCTTCTTCCAGAATGTCATATAAAAGAAATCATTTATACATAGACTTTTGAGACTGATTTCTTTTTCTTAACACAATGCATTTGAGATTAATCCTCATTGTTGCACATATTAGCAATTTGCTCCTTTTTAGTGCTGAATACTATTCCCTTGTATGGTTGTTCCATAGTTTATCTATTATCACTAGTTGAAGGACACTTGAGCTCTTTCCAGTCCTTGATGATTATGAATAAAGCTGCTATAAATATGTTCTGCAGATGCAAGTTTTGTTTACTTAGATAAGTATCTAGGGATGGAATTGTTAGGTTATATGGTAGAGATATACCTAATTTTATAGAAACAAAAACAAAACAAAACAGCCCCACTATTTTTCAAAATGTCTATATGGTTTTATACCCTGCCCCTGGCTCCAGCAATGTGTGACAATACTAGTTGCCCTGTGTTAGTAGGGTCAGTTTTTTAATTTTAGGGGTATGTGGTAGTATTTCACTAAGGTTTAAATTTGCATTTTTCTTACAGATAAATTATGTTTAATGCACAGGTAGGTTTCAAAACCTGACTCTGAATTGCTCTGACACTTTCTACTTGAGTCACTTTAGGAAGGTTATTGAATCGCCCTGAATTTCAGTTTCCTCAAACAGACAAAAAAATATACTCTCTTTCAACCAGACTGATATGCAGTTAAACGCAAGGATATATTTAAAAGACTAAGTATTTTTTTTACTAAAGTAGTTTCAGGATTTTGAGTTGGTGAATATTTATGATATGTGGAAAAGCATGATACACACCAAGATCTCAATCAAACAAAATGGGATGGTGGAGATGTATATTGTGTGTGTGTGTGTGTGTGTGTGTGTGTGTGTGTTGTGTTGTATGTTGTATGTATATATGTAGGACCCAGGAGGACTCATTCAACTCAGCTGCTTGTGACTGGATGACACATTTGCTTTTGGTATTTTTCTGTTTCCTATAATGCTTTAAAAAAATTAAATTTATTTAAAGAACAACTAAGTACTTTTGGCATTTAATAGACATTCAGTAAATGTGAGTACTTAATGATTCTTCTGAACTAATTTGGTTATTCTCAAAATTTCATGTTTTAAAAAATACCTTCAGATGTTGAAAAATATATCAGGGCCCAGGTAGACCCAATTGGTCATTTGGTCATGTCCTGATATGTTCTCCCTACCATTAGTTAATGGGCATGTTGCTCAAGACTCATAGTTTCAAGCCTAGGAGAAGGCACTAGCAGCCTATGTGATTGAGTTAATGCTGTACCTGGAGCATTACATGTTCTCCGTTCTTGTCTTGCTGGATAATGCAAGATGCATTAATGGTACCAATTACAAAGTGTGAGTTTGATTTATGGCTCTTTGTTACTTTCTCTGGCAGTCACCATGCAATAAGAAAATCCACACACAGCAATCTAAAGACAATTTAGACTGAAATGGTGCTTTGCAATTTAGGCATTTAATTAGGGGTTTTAAAGCTTAATTAAAAAGTTAAATCATTTGTCTTTATTTCTGAAACAATGCTATTGTAGATGGTTCAATTATGTAAAATAAAACATAAGATATGTATTTCCTTTCTGGAGTTATAGCATCATTCACACATAACAGCACAGCCCCATAAAATGTATCTGAGAAGACAGAACAAAATTGAAATATAGAACCATTAAATATAGTGTTGAAAGTAACTTCTGGTCTGTGAAGTTGTTTTTCTCTTCTTTAGTTTCATGATCCTTGTAACATATGAGCTTTTCCTCCAAAAATGTAAATGATGAGAAAAAGGATTTCAAGTATATTACCTATGATTCCATCCAAAGGCACACATATATGCAAAAAACTAGAATGAAGCTTCTCATCAATCTCAAGTTATTTAGCTCTAGAAAACAAACTACATTATTGTTTCTGAGTAATCATTCTTCAGGTGCAACAAAAATGTACTTTCTAATTTTTAAGAAACTAAACCTAGGCCTCCATATTAGTCAGTGTTTTCTAGGTAAACACAACCAAGAGAACTTATTTTTCTTTATCTATAAATGTTTAGTGACTGGCACTCCCCTGTTATATACATATACACAATAGGAACTATCTACATTTCTTTCATATTAAAGCTGCCTTGATTTTGTGGAGTGATTCTTTCCTTAAAATAGGTCGTGAAAAAACTATGCATGGAAGTAAATACCTGGGTCCTAAATCTTGCTATTGTATTAAATTTGGATATATTGGAAGATTTGCACTTCCCACGTGTTCTTCAGCTTTTATAGGTTGTATGTTAAACAACAATTACGTCATATTAGACCTATACAAGACTGAGATAGCAGACACTAGTGATTGTGTGTACTGGAAAAGGCAGGACCCAGGTAGGAATGAGAGCAGTGGACTGAGATGACTTCAATTATACATATGTGGCCAGACACCTGTGCTCCTAGGTTATCTACCCTCATTTGGTGTCAAGTGACCTAGATCAGTTGTTCTTACCACTGGCTGCACATTAAGATCACTTGGGGAGATTTTAAAAAATAATGATATGTAGATTCTGTGTCAGGCCAAATTAAACCAGAGTCTCTAGGGGTAGAGCCCAGACCCTAGTATTTTTAAATGCTCCCGAGGTGAGTCTAATGTGCAGCCACAGTTGAAAGCCACTGGCCTGTATCTTCCTAGTAACATGGCATCAATGATTCCTGCTGTGAGCATGGGAAGTAGCTTGAGAAGTAGTGTGAGGATAAGTCAAAATTCAGAAGAGGGATAAATTAAGTCACCAGGAAAACTCAGTGGAAGTCAATAAGCTATCTTAAAATTATACAGAGGAGTCCAGGGGGCCCAAATGATATTAAATAGTTTGACCTGGAGAGGATCCAATCAGTGTTTCAAGTAAAGTTCTTTAGCAATGCTTGCCAGCTAAGGAATAGGAAAAATGAACATCAGGGTCATTCATCGTGGAGAATTGGCATTTTTGATAGTTCCCAAATCATGCTGAGTATGGGAATCATCAGAGAAACTTATGAAAAACACAAAATCTGGGACTCCACATCCACTGAGCCTCTTCTAGTAGATCTGGGTTGGTTATCTTCACTTTTAACAAACACACCAGGTATGAGGGGGAGGCAGTAGACTTCAGCTTGGGGAACTACTGAATCAGGGGAATGGATTCTGTGTCAACAGTGGACACATGGTTGAAAGATGAGATCTCAAGATCCAGGTAGGTAAGGTGGCAACTGAAGTCAGAAGGGCACGGAAGAAAAAGGAGGCAAATAGGGAATAAAGAGTGGGGTTCCTGGAAGAAGGGGAGGTGAGGAGTTAGAGACAAGGAGCTATTCTGGCAAAAAAAATAGTTTGTCAAAACTATGGTCAGAGAGAGGAAATTCAGTGTTTGATCTTGGATTTCATCTCTCGTACGTTTCTTTGTTTTGATCCCCCCCTTCACGTTAATATAGGAATTTTGGGGACACAGAAGTCAGCCCATCATAGATACAAAAGCTGGGCATAGGATGCTGAAACTCTATTGAAAGAAAAGTAAAGCACAACATGATTTTTCTTTGGTTACTTGGAAATCAAGACAAATCCCCAGTCTTCTCGTAGTTTTAGCCTAGGGGAGAGATGAGGTGAGCATGTGCTAAATTAGCTTCTGCAAGACGTTCGTTCTGTGATTGCTAATCTTTGACCTTCTTTAGCACAGACTGCGATCTGAGGGCAAAGCCTCCTGGCTCCATGAGGAACAATGGCCTGGCTTGGTAACAAACTGATTTCCTTTTTGAACCTGCATGGGAAAATAAATTGGGGTCTGTAGGCTTAAAAGATTAAAACACTACAACACTTAGAATTTAAATGAGAATTATTAGGGGAGAAATTATACCATGTCAATTATTGATCAGACATTCTTATCAAAATTGCCTAACAATGTGAGAAAGGAGAAGAGATTGCAGGGCTCTAAGGTATAGGTGCATATTTTAGTGACTTGGATTTGACATTCTCCTGTTTGTTTCGTCAATGCAGAGGGGGAGAAGAACATTCTCATTATCACCTTGCAGAGTTTATCTTAGAAGCCTCCTAGAACCACAGCTGTGTAGACATTTGATGTAAGCCCAAAGGTGCCATGGTTTTATCTTAAAATTTTTCTTCTTCTTTAATAAACTGACTAGAAGTATAATTTGCATGCCATAAAATTCAGCCATTTTAAGTGTACTGTTCCACAATGATTTTTAGTAAATTTACCGAGTTGTGAAACCATTATCACAATGCAGTTTTAAAACATTTCCATCACCCAGTAACATCCCTTATGCCGTTTGACTGTTCATCCATATTCCTACTCTCAGACCCTAGCAATAACTAAGCTGCTTTCTGTCTCTGTAGACTTGAATAAAGACATTTTTTCCCCATGAAACATGTATTTCAGAAATTCTACTTCTTGGACATATGTCAGTAAAATAAAAACTAGTATGGTGGCCTTTTCCTCAAAGTATCTAAGTTAAGTTCCTAGGTTAATTCTAGTCCTAGTGGTTTTTAAAGTAAATTTGGTCATCATGTCAATGTAATAATATTTGAAAAAACAATTTAATAGTCTTCTTTATTCTGATATATTCCTCCTATTGCTAAAGGTTAAGTCAAGAATTGACTTAACCTACTAGCTTGTCCCTTGTTTTATATATAATTATTACTTTAGTGATCTTTGATGTAGTCAAGACTGTCAGATGATACAAAGAAAATGTGGCAAAGTCTATTGTTAAAAGTGAATTTTCACTTCTTATTTCTAAGTACTGACAACCTTTTATTATTGCTAACATTTACAAGGGACAAATGAATACTCGAAGAAAATTCATTTTATTACTTTGGAAACAGAAGCCTATTATTTTCATTCCAGTAATTTCACCAAATGGTCATCACATTTAAGTAGTTCTTTTTTTTTTTTTCCTAAAAGACTCCTCTCCACTTATCCCTTTATGTTCTCCACTGAAAACCAAAGATGTAGCTTCTTGCAAGTGTGATGTGTGCAAAAGCAAAGATGCTGCTGTGGTTCACAGGACATGAGCTTCTCTTCACTGTGCAGTCGAAACATGGAATTGTCAGCATGAGCCATGCATTTAATTGGGTGCTGTCAAAATGGGGCTGAACATGTTATTTAAAATATCTTATTCTATGTTCAAAGCATTTCTAAGGGATCAAGGCCATAGTTTATCATCCTTTTTTTTTCCTTTTCCTACTTTCCATACAGATTAACATTATTCTTGTGCCTTATCACATTATTTATTAGAAAGTTTCTGACTGTACCATCTGCCATCAGCATTCACAGCTCACAAAGCCATGAGATGTACAATACTTTTAGGTGAAAACAATTATTGCAAACTTTAGTGCTCTATATACAAACTTGAATATCCATATGCAGATTTGTGTGTGTGTGTGTGTGTGTGTGTAATAAATTAAACAGAGTAAGGCACAAACTGCTTCTTCTTGGATAACTAATGGAAATTTAGATTCCTGACTGATGTTTCACAATAAACAAGGTACCCTATCTGTATTAGAACTTCATCAGATTTTTTTTTTGTATCATGAATTAACACCCAAATGGGATGTTATCACTGTATGAAATTTACTGATTCAATTTCTCAGCTAGTTAAGGAAGAGTCAGAAACTATCCAGTGATCAATGACTAATGATTTTACCATTTAAAGTAAAAAGAAAAAGTCTGTAATCAGTTATAGATCAGTAACTCATTTGGAAGCTGTAAGATCTGATTAGGTTCAGTCAACCTTCTGGCAAATAAAGTAAGTGAATCAAAAATAATAATAACTTTTTCACTTAATGCAACATCCTTGATGTCAATCAGTACTGGTCTAGCCTTTCTTACTGTATATCTCATGAATTTGTGCAAATCAAGATCAGAAGACTGGTAATTAGGACAGAACTGATGCAAGTAAAGAGGGAGAAATGATTTTCAAAGAGCTATGGAGAATAATTCCAGTTTTAAGGAAAATTTCACAGAAGTTACAACATGAATAAGGTCAATTTTCACTTAGAGGAGAGAAAGTATTTGCACTGTGCTTTTTTTTTTTTTTTAATGTTGTGTGCCCAGCAGTGCAGGTTAGAAGACTGGATAAAATGTGACTCTGATTAAGCCTAGGAATCTGAACTCCAGTTTAAATTTGGCCCAAACCTAAAGCATTAAAGCAAAAAAAAAAAAAACAAAAAAAAAAAAAAAAAAAAACAAAAACTGTTTTTTTTAAACAAAAGCTTTGACTTGTTCTTCCTCTTTAGTTCTGAGTCTTGAGCTTTTAGATTCACTCTTTTCTTTTGCTAGTCCTGGATCAAGTTTAAATCACTAATGTGAAAGCAATTTCCTCAATCCAGGGAGGTGACTTAACTCTAAAACCAAGATTAGATTTAGGAAGCTACTTTCGTTCTGCAAGATTGGAGAGCAGTGCCTGTGAAGGTGGAGTGTTTCTTTAATTGTTTTAAGGAGTTTTATTTACTAACCCATGCCAGAAAATTTGCCCTGTAAAATCAGGTTTTATCGCCATCTGACTTAGGAACCTCTCTAACTTCATTATCTCCACTGCCTCATATACCATGTTTTTCCACTGCCCAAAGTTATCCTAACCAAGTTCTTGTTCAGCAATATGCTTTTGTACACAGTGCTTCTCTCTAACTGCTTTTCTATACCCTATTTTTCTTACAAACACCTGCTTGTCTTTGAAATTTTAGTAATTTCTTCTTTGGGAGTCAGGCTGCTCACTTCACTTAAGATTTTTAAACAATCTGTTTTTGCTTCCATATTATCACTTGTTATATTCTCTTATTTGTTTCCCTACCAGATTCTGTGCTGCTCAGGAGCAGGTAGCAATGTTGGTTACATATACAATAAATGCTTACTAGCTATTTGTTTATTGAATAAATGGAAATGCCTGTCTACAGGTATATAAATGCAGCTACCTTTGGAAAAGTACTAAGCACTGGGCACTGATGTAAGCATTTTTTTTTTTTTTTTTAGCACTTTAAAGTTGTCTTCTTCCTTGCATTACTTCTGAGGGGAAATCAGCAATACTTTTTTATTGCTCCTCTTAATCTAATGCTTCTTTCCCTCTGGCTGCTTTTAGGATTTTCTCTTTATGACTAGTCTTCCTTGATTTTATTATGATATTCTTTCACATGGTTTTCTTTGTATTAATTTTGCTGAATTTGTTCATCTTTTTTCTATCTCTGGATTCAGAGTTTTAATTAAATTTAGAAGATCTACAGCCATTAATTCTTCAAGTAAATTTTTTCCTTCCTTCTTTGTTTTCTTTATGGTCTTCAATCAAATCTATGTTAGGCCAGTTATTGCTGTGTTACTGGTCGTTAAAGAATTGTTTTTTTCAGTGTTTACTCTCCATGCTTCAATTTAGATAGATTTTATTATAGGCGTTCAAGCTCAATGGCTTATTTCTTGTGGTACTGGGGATTGAATCCATAGATGCTATACCATTGGGCTATAGTCTCAGCCCTTTTCATTTACTTACTTATAATTTTGAGACAAGGTCTTGTTAAATTACTGAAACTGACCTCAAATTTGCAATACTCCTGCCTCAGCCTCCTGAATAACTGAGATTACAGGCTTGTACCACCTATCTATACTACAATTACTCATGTCCACTTAATTTATCATTATAGATATTGTATTTTTTAGTCTTTGTTGTATAGTCATATATGTATATAGGGTAATGATGTCTGATTCATTCTATTGAGTTCTATTGCACCTTATATTTTTTTCTTACTATGTTTATGTCTTCTTAAAAATATGAAGATATTTATATTAACTGTTTAAAATTCTTAAGTAATAATTTGATAATCCCTGCTATTTCTGGATAATTTTCTGTTAACTGAGATTTTTTTCTATTTATTCCTCATATTTTCTTGCTTCTTTGCATTTATAGTAATTTTTGACCAGATACCGAACATTGTGATGCTAAGTACATGGGTGTTTGGATTTTTGAACTTCTTTTAAGAGTAACTGAACTTTGTTTTTTGTAGAAAGTTAAGGTTTTTGATGACCAGTTTGATGATTTTGAGGTTTGTTTTGAAGATATTTTAGGTAGGTCTAGAGTGGGTCTTTATTTTAGGACTATTTTTGTTCTAATAACTAATGTGTATCATGATGTTGTCTACTGAATATAGTAGGAGTTCAGTGAACTCTTTCTACTCTATCTGGTTGCAACTCAATAATTCTTATACCTTTGTGAACACTTGGAATTATTCAGCTTTCACCTTCTTGATGATACTATGCCAGGACTTCTGGAGAGTCACTCCATGTTTGCACATTTTATTCAGGAAGAGACTCAGGAGAACCAGTGAAGATTTCTAATGCTCATTTTCTATGTACTATCTCTATGATTCTCTGTTAACAAATTCCAGTCATTTAAGCTTTTCCAATGTTCCTTCTGTTTTTTTAACTTAGTGAAACTGTTGTTCTCTGTTTAGGTACCCTGAGCTTGCCCTAAAGTTCAGATGATTCCTCCATGTAGTAAGCTTGAGTAATTGTTTGTAATTTTTAAATTTGTTTTAATTAGTTATACAGGACAGTAGAATGCATTTGATACATCATATATAATGGAGTATAATTTCTCATTCTTCTGATAATACATGTTGTAGATTCCCATTGGTTGTATAGTCATATATGTACATAGGGTAATAATGTCTGATTCATTCTACTATGCTTCCTACTTCAATACCCTCTCCCCTTCACTCCCCTCTACCTAAAGTATCTATTCATCCTTAGGCCCCCCCTGAACCCCACTGTGAATTAGCATCTGTACATCAGAGAAATATTCAGCTTTTGTTTTGGGGGGATTGGTTTATTTTGCTTAGCATAATATTCTACAGCTCCTTCTATTTACTGGCAAATGCCATCATTAGTATAATATATGAATATTATATATGAATTTTACTTTTGAGTAATATTCATATATAATATTAATATATATAATATTCATATGTAATAGTTTTTTCATCAATACATCTGTTGAAGGGTACCTTGGATGGTTCCATAGTTTAGCTATTGTGAGTTGAGCTACTACATTGATGTGGCTGTATTACTATAATATGCTGACTTCAAGTCCTTTGGGTATAAACCAAGAAGTGAATGATCAAATGGTGGTTCCATTCCAAGTTTTCTGAGGAATCTCCATACTGGAAAGCAGAAGTAATTGTGACGCATGTTATTTCCATTTTCTTTGGGATCTCAGTTTGGTGACACCTATTATCCATTGTCTTAAAAACAGATTTTGGACTATCTAGTTGTTTATAGTAAAATTACATAGCTAATACTTACAATTCAATGGTTGGAAGAAAAAATTCTCCAATCACCTTTAATGCTTTAACATAATTTTTTTTTTGTTGTTGTTGTTTAAATGTTTTGGTTTTATAAGTAGCTCCAGGAAGTTTCTGATTGCCAGCTAATAGAGAAAATCATGAAAATATCACCAAAATAGAGTAGTCATTGTTGACTGAAGAGAAATTCAATTTTAAAAATAATTTGAAATAATCTCAAACTTAATAGAAAAGTTTCAGGAAGAGAAGAAAATCATCTATTTTTTTTTCTGAATCACTGAATATAACTTGTTAACATGATACCCAAGCAACCCTAGAGACTTAAGTATATATTTTCAACAAACAAGTACATTCTCCTACATATCTAAATTAACACTATCTAATTAACCTTGATATGTTTCTACCACCTAAACCTTAGACCCAATTTGTATTTCATTAATTGTTTTAACAATGCTTTTTCTAGTGAAAGAATTCAATCCATTGTTTCTTTTCTCCTTGTTCTTTGTCTGCCTCTAAATTTCTAAGCCTTTCTTGACTTTCCTGATTTGATATTGAAGATTACAATCCCAGTTATTTTGAAGAATGTCCTGCAATTTCAGTTTATATTATAGTTCCTCCTGATTTGATTTAATTTTGCATTTTTGGCAGGAACATGACAAAAGAGATGCTATGTCTTTATTATACTCTATTAATTTATACATGATTTTAATTTATTCTATTGCTAGTAATGTTAACTTTGATAATTCAATTAAGTTGGTATCTGATAGGTTTTTCTGCTATAGTTACTCCTCTTCAATTTGTAATAGTATTTTATGCAGAAGTTCTTTAAGACTAAATTTCCCATTGTCCTCAGATTTTTAACTTTATGCTAATTTAGTTTGATTAATTGTCATATGATGCCAAATAGTGATTTTTTAAAAATTCTACCATTTCTTCCACATTTACTAGTTGACTTTGTACAATAAGAAAAGAAACTGTCTCTTTTTAACATACATTTGTTTATATCAGTATGGACTTATCTTTACTTGTATTATTTAATAGGTGCTATTATTAATTTTTTACTTTTAGTTATTAAATAATTTCAAACAATTCATTTGGGAATGTAGAAATTGAGGTAAAGAGATATAAAGTAAACTTCTTAACTGCACATAGCTATCATTTTACTAGGATTTTATCAGAAGCAGATTCAAAGATAAAAATTCAAGGGTTAATCTTTTCCTAGTAGTTAAAAAAAAAATACGACCCCACTAGTAAGAAGTCAGATAAGAAAGTGAAGGAGACCTGTAGGGAGTGAATTATTAATCCAGGCCCATTTTAGGCAATTAGCATTTAATGTTGCTGGGGAAATTCAGGAAGCCATATAAAAATACACCTTAGTTTTTCTACCTACAGGGCAATGGTTTGGGTATTTACCAACTTATGTCAGTTATATATTAAGGAACAATATCTGGATGAGGTTTTTTTTCTTTTTTTTTCCTGAAACTTCTGGCATGCTAGATGGGTAAGCACAGCGGGGTATTACAACAAAAGAAAAAGCCCTGAGGAAGAGTTGTGAAAAGGGCAGGAGTAGGGTACACAGTTCTACTACCACCAGCAAGTGACCATGTGGATCTCTCTTAGGCTGGGGCTGGGGCTGCAAAGACTGTGCTGCAGGCTGTTCTGATCTTGTGGCCAAATGCTCATAGTCCTGCAGATTCTGCCACTGTAACAGATGGCATTCTTGAGCAAGCACTGCCAGTGAAAGGTCCACATGACATCTGTGGAAGATAAAGTAGGAATTCCATTTTTCACCTAATGCCACGAGAATACAGCCAAACAGTAAAGGGTTTCTGTCTTTCCACATTGTAAATTTGGGAAAAAATGAAATACAAGCACATCTCCTGAATTCCTTAGAAGTAAATACTGTTTTTTACAACGTGGAACAATTAAGCTCAATAAAAATTTGTTACACAATAACCCTGTTAACACATCTTAATTCTGAAATGATACTGAAAAGTAGCTTCTCAGTAGTTTGTGAAGATTGTGAGTAGGAAGAGAGAAAATTATGACAAGAAAAAAGGATTAATAGTGAGACAGCATAGCTAACATGTCTTTGAAAATTAGAAGTATAAGTATAGTTAAAAAGCAGATGGTCTGGAGCCAATTTTCTATGAACCAATTCATGGCTGTCCCACCTATCAAGGCATTATGAGTTGAATTGTGTCTCCTAAAAGATGTTAAAGTCCAAGCTCTCAGTACTTATTATATGACCTTATTGTAAAGAAAGACTTTGCAGATAATCTAAGTTAAGAAGAAGTCATTAGGATGAGCCCTAGTTCAGTATGACTGGTGTCTGCTTTAAAAAAAAAGGGGGGGGGGAATTTGGTACAAAAACATTTGCACAGGGAGAATGTCATCCGAAGATGAAGACAGAGATTGGATCATGCATCTACAAGTCAAAGAATACCAGGTATTGCCAGAAGATTACCAGGTATTGCTAGAAGAAGGGTGAGGAACAGGTGCTTTTTCCTAGCCCTCAGAAAAACTAACCCTGCTGACACCTTCCTCTTCAACTTTTTAAAACTGTGAGACAAAAAATTTATTTAGGCCACCCAAATGTGGTATTTTTTTATGGTAGCCCTGACAAATTAACACACAGGATTTTGTTGTTGTTGTTGTTGTTGTTGTTCTGTAGTTCTGGGGATTGAAACCAGGGTGTTGTATAAGCAATCTACCAATGAGATACATCCTCAGCCCTTTTAAACATTTTATCTTTAAACAGGGTCTCATTAAGTTGCCCAGGCTGGTCTCAAACTTGCCATCTTCCTGCCTCAGTCTTGGGAATAGCTGGGATTACAGGCATGAGCTAACACATCCAGCTAATGCACACTTTTTTAAAAAAAAAAAAATTAACCTCCTTGTTTTACAGTTTCTTCATACTGAGTGACAGTGATAATTATATTTACCTTCTAGGTTTTTGTGAAGAGTAAATGAGCTAATAAATACAGGGCTTAGACTTGTACTTGCCACTCAGAGGCATAGGGATAACAGGGCTGGTAGTTTGACTGAACAACCATTTATTCTCTTTTGCTAAATACTAAATAGCATTCTATTTGTAGGTTGGGCTTTCTGCTTACTTGCAGATCAATAATTCCCTACTGATAAAAGGGAATAGAAAACAGATATTTTGACTTAGCACAGTGAAAGTCACAGGTTGTAAGAAAAAAGAGAGACTATATCAAAGTGGCTAGTTTCAGAAGCTGGAGTTTTTGTTTTTTTTTTCCCAGGGGGTTAGAGGTTTAAAAGAAAGAATAATGATTCCAAGGGTCTAAGAGGCCATATGTCAATATTTTTAGAAACAGAGAAGGGTTAGTCAATTATGTGGTATAAACCAAAGGATGAAATGCTTCAGATACCCCACATCCTTCATCCTCTATGACCATGGGGCCTTGGATTAAGATATTGGTCTTTATAAAGGTGCTTTTAAATGAAAAACTTACATTACTTTTCAATAGCTATTTCTTAATTAGTATATCTGCTTATCTTATTAATAAGAATTTGAGAAAGCCTTGGGGAATGAAGTACTACCTAGGTTCATTGTGAGAAGAAATAGGTTAGTGGCTTGGGGGGAATTAGGCAATCTGGGAAGAGTGGGTAGTTGGAGATTGGAAGCTGATCAGGACTTGAGGATTGATGGAAAAAGAGAGGAAAATTTTATGTACTCAATCTTTGCTATTTATAGTTCTGTTATCTAAGACAAGTTATTTAATATTGCTTAGCTTCCTAAGGTAGCTATAATAAATATAACACACTAGTAAAATAACACACATTTATTCTTTCATAGTTTCAAAGGTGAAATCAAGGTGTTGGCAGGGTTAAGCTCCCTGAAGCTCGGGAGGAGGATCCTTTCTTGCCTCTTCCTAGCTTCTCATGCTTGCTTGGTAGATCCATCATTCTAATGTCTTCCATCGGGTGTGTTTCACACGATGTTCCCCCTTTCTATATCTGACTCCAGATTTTCCTTCTATAAAAACAGCAATCATTAGATTAGGGTCTGCCCTACCAATATGGCCTTAGTTTAGCTTGATTATTTCTGCAAAAATTCTGTTCCGAAGATCCTATTTTCCTGCCACTTGCAAAAGTTCTGGGTGGAGATGAATTTTTCAGAATCATTATTCAAGTGTACTCAGTTTCTTCACCATAAAAGGAAAGGATTATATTATATTTTTGCTTCACTTTCCTTATCTGTAAAATGAGGAAGATAAGAGTTTCAACTCTGAAGGTTATTTTGAGATGTTTTTGTCATTCTTTGGTAATTTCCCATTGATTTTGCTTGCAATATCCTGATTTCCTTTGGGTGAATTGTTGCTTCCTCAATGGATTGAGTTCAGTGGCTTGGTAACTATGGGTTCACCTACCTTAGATAATGGTTGTACATGTGACTCCATGAATGCCAACCAGTTGGGTTCAGTGGAAATCTAATCTTGATCAGAGGAATAAAAAGACTAAAAGTAGATGAAATCTGTAGAGTGGCGGTTAACTGCACAGATATTAAAGATGGGCCATATATGTTTCACTCTAACTCTGTCAACTGTGTGACTTTGGCAATCATTTAGTCTCCCTTTGCCTTAGTTTCCTCACGTATAAAGTAGGAATGATGATTGTGACTGCCTCATTCTATTTGTCCACTACTAAACTTGCCATCAGTGAGTAAAATATGACCATGTGGAGCTTTCAAACCTGGAGAGAGCTGGATACCAAACAGAGCAAAATGGAAATTTACAATAAATTGTGATATGTACATACATGTCATGCAAAGTGCTCACACAGTACTTAGAACACTTTTGATAAGACCTAACTGTGAGCATTTACTTATTTATATTAGTAGTAGTGTTCTGATCACATATCAACCCTATGATTTCTGATTTCTAACTACTTGGCAATGTCTGAGCTTCTGCTTATTTCAGAACTTTTTTTCCCCCCTCTTTCTCTGATGTTGAGAACTCTAGTATTCTTTCAGCAAATTTCCTTTTGCTTAATTTAGACTGAGTTGGCTTCTAGAGGTAGTTGTAAGGATTAAATAAAATCATGTACATGCTTAATTAATATTAATTGCAACTTGGGTATGTCAAGAGTGGAAAGAATAGAATCAGTTGACAGTGAGCTGACAAACAGAAGTAAACAAAAATGTTATCTAATGAATTTAGTGGGATGGAGATTCCAGGGAACTTGGCATGCTGGTGAAGAAGGACCAGCTTTAATTTATAGGATTGAATGAGAATGTTAGATCAATCTGAGGAACTCCAAAGAACTGAGGACTTGACTGGGACACATTCAAGGTAGTGTTAATTATAATGTCCCAGAAGATTTAATCTTGGATATGCAGTCCTATTCAGAAGCAAGCTCTTCTTTTCTTTTCTTTCTTTCTTTCTCTCTCTTTCTTTTCTTCTTCCTTCTTGTTCATTTTTTTGTATCACCTGAGAAAGCATTCTACAAAAATAACCTTCAAAGAAATTGTCCTTTGTTTTTTAACACAAATAATTAGAAAAGGAAAATTAATAATGAATGGTAGAGCCATTTGTTCAATACCAATCCATGTATACTCATTATTCTTAAGTGCAAAGGTATACATTTTCAACCCAAGAGGAAAGGTAATATTGTGCCAATGGATGCAATATCATAAATATGCACATGCATATTCAAATGTTTCCAATTATTCTTTTGAAGCTGTATAAATTATGCATTTGGAAATTAACAACTGAAAATATGATACATATGGAAAATGCTTCAGCATCTTGAGATAAATATGGAAAGAAAGAGGATTATTGCAAAAGCTCTTTTCCTGTCAAGTTTCTTCTGTTCCATTTCTAATCACCAACCACTACTCAGTCCTTTTAACTGTGCCCATAACCCAATTATCCTTTAGGCGTCAGGGAACAGGAAGTACTCCAACCCTTATTTGGTTCAAGCGCCAAGCTCAGACTTGGTGTTTAAAGATAAGCTCCTGTTTTGAATTAAAGGGCTAAAACTGTAGTCAACTCCAACACTTTTCATCATGAAACCAGCTAATTGACATTCATTCATTCCACCAGTTATTGATGAAGTCTGCATTATTTTTTGTCAGGGACTGTCCTTTATATTGGGTAATCATGGTGAATAATTACTGTGACTGTCATATGGAATTATCAAGCTAGTAAAGAAGACAGACAGTAAGAAAAGCAACAAGGGAATATTATATTCAATTTGTAATGTGTGTTATGAAGAAAATGAGATGAGGAACAATGGTGGGCAATCTGCTAGGAGGTTGGGCCTACTTAGATGGGGTCTACTCCGTGACAACTTTCTCTGTAAGATAAGGGATGCAAATATGAATGATAACTGCAAGAAGATCATTCTCGGAGTTGTGAATTTATGTTGCTGGTGGGACCAGCCTGAGGTCAGAGCAGTTGCGTGTGTGTGAACGTGTGCATGCGAGTGCTGGGAATGGGAGAGGTGCTGTTGTCCTTGATGATTCTTGCACTATACTTTTTTTTGTTCTTTAAACAGGTTTCCAGTTTTCCTTTTTTGACGAGGAAGTGGCTTGAGGCTTGCAAAGTCAGGAGAATATTGGTACTTAATGTCTGGCCTCAAATTACCAGTTTTATTTGCTCTGACTAGAGACCCTGTAACCAACTGTTCTCTTAGGGCTTGGTTACCTCCTTAATGTATCTCTTCTCATTTCATTTTTCTTCTTACTCTTCCTTGCCCTATCCTGAGCTTCAGAGAACAAAAAGTAAGCCTTCCTGTGGGCAGGTTTTCTCTCTCCTTAAGTGACCTGGGCATGATCTCACTGTAATCTGAATTGTTGCACAATTTAGCTCCTTTTCTATGCTAGTGCTCTGTTGCTCCTATTTCTCCCCATTAAAGAAACAAAATAAAAACAAAGTAAGAAAAGAAAAATCTTTACAAAGTTAAAAAAAATCAAGGGGTATGAAATGGTCTTAATTATTAATTAAAAATTCTGGCAGAGAGCATGGGAAGTGTCAGCATTATAACCAGCATCCTGGGGGCCGGGGTCAAGAAGCATTCTTTTAGATGCCCTGCCCTCTGCATCTTGCAAGAGGGATTCTAACAGGTGGCTCCTTATACTACTCGATCCTGGGTCTCAGGCTATATTTTCAAGGAATTAGTAGAGACCTCATTTTGTGTGAGGAGCAAGTCAACCAAGAATGCTGGAGAAGAAGCAAGATGAGGGGAAAGGGAATTTGTTATGAGATTTAGGTGTGAGCCTTACTGAGGGAATGCTCTGCAGGCAGAAACCCCTAGGGAGAGAGCAAAGCAGAATGGGCAAGGAAGAGGTGAATAATGGTGCAGTCTCAGGTCAAAGACCAGTCTTGGTTTCAATCAAGTGTTGGGGATGGTAATGTGGCACACAAACTTTACCAAAGAATATATCTCCTTTGAGATAAGAAGCTATTTTGTGTACCCCAGTGTAGGTCAGTCCACTAGTGGGGAGCTATCCAATACAGCAGAAACGGGCAGGAGTATAGGTCTGGAAAGGGGCATCTGAGGAGTAAGTGCTACCCAACATTGATCTCAGGAAGGCTTAAGTTTGACAGGATCTTTAAAAATAATTGTGATTTCTGAAGTTGTGATAGATGGAAAGAGTTCCTCCAGCAACTCTTCTGTATCCCTCTCCCCTTTTATCATTCTGATAAGAATTAAACTATAGATAGTGTAGATTAGATAAAGGGAAACGGAACTTTAAATCTAGCATATAGCACTGCCCTTCCAACACATTCACGTTCAAGTTCTAATAGCTAAAGCTGCAGTAAAGAGAAAGGGCCCCTAGAAAATAGACGGATGGGCAGCAATGGAACATAAACAAAAGTAAAGTACTCTCTGGGGAAGGCTGTCCTACACCAAGAACTTGATTTGTCCCCTTCTATGGAGGATAAATCTGAGTTGTGAGAAGGATCTACTAGTCTGAATCCATCCATAAATATTGGCGCCACTTAACAAACTACTTGACCCTGATTCCAGCTCACCAAGCAATTGTGGATTTTCTAAATAGATCTGCCTGTGGTGAGAGAATGGTTTGTCATACAGATGGATACATTTCAGGCAAACATTAACAGTTATATTTCTCCCTAAACATGAACAAAATGGGACTGTTTGTACTTCGGTCAGTTTAGTTTGCTAGAGTCCTTTTCCCTGTACCTAATTCACCCTGTGACAAGGATCTGATAAATGTACTGCACTTTCAAAGCTGAGGATCAGAACCAGGGCCACGACAGCTGCCCCGGGGTTTCCCTGCCCTCCAGGCAGTGAAGCCCTTTTTAGTTTCATCACATAGACATTCAGAGAATGTTGAAGATGAGTTTGGGCATTTGTGGAGAAGACAGAGTTTTACTTTGGTCTTTATGAATGTACATGTCAGGGAAGGAGGCCAACCTCACAGAGGGTGGTGAGGAATAAGGCTGCCACCAAGCCACAGGCATTGAAAGTAGTTGAAGAGACAGAGATAAGAGAGAAAGTATCTATATCACGCAGCATACTTCCAGTCCCACAGGGAGAGGCAGTGAGCCCATATGGATGCTAGGCTTTGTTCTTGGACTTTGGTAGGCACGCTCAGCGATGGCCTGTGTGGACTCTCAGGCCCCAGGGGGATGGGCTTTCCCAACAGAGCCCACTTCCGAAAAATAGAATGGGGAATTGAATCCCCCAAAATGGTCATGGTTGTGCAACTCATGTGAAGTAGAAGTTAGTTTCTGTCTATTTGGCTGCAGTAGAGGTTCACTCAGAGGAGTCAGAGAGACATAGCTGGAAAGGAAGCTTAGGACCAAATTGTAAGGGACCACAGGAAGCCAGAGTACTCTGGTTTTCCAAAGGTGGCTAGAGTTTCACTCTATGGAGTCTTAAGAACAAATTCTAGCTTAAAATCTGATTACTCTTATTATCCTTATCATATAGAGAAGGAATGGGGGCACGGAGACCCGTTGTATTGCTATGATTGTATAGTCAAATAATTAGTGGGCATGACTGGAAACAAATATAATTCCTGAAGCATGATAATTGGTTAATTCATAGTAGCTATTGTTTTCAATAACATGACTTCCAGAACAAATGTCCGAAGTTCACATATTTAAATATTTAGAATTCACGAACCTTTAGAGGTTCTGGGAAAAGGAAACTTTTCATTTCTCTTCTACTTCACTCTATACCTGAGTCCAAGAATGACAACTTGGCTCCTTTGAGACAGGCAGCACTCGGACTTGCAATGACTTTGTGTGGAGAAAGCTTTGGGCTGTGTTGAGGTTCCTGGAAAGAGAATTGGGCAGACTTTCCCAACCTTGGTCTTCGACGGCCTGGCAGGCTACACGGCAAGCAGTGCTGAAACCTAGCAATAGGAGTGTAGAGGCAGAAGATGAGTATGCTGGGCCTGTGGACCCCGCAAGGCAGGTGACAGCCTGTGCTTAAACCACTGGATCATTAGACAAGAATCTTTGCCATGTCTCATCATGGGTGGGATTCCAACACAAGTCCTGAATTCTAATGAGAAAAATCTCCCCTCCGAATGGTTTCCCATCCAGAATACAGAATTCAAGTAAATAATCAAACCATGTGTCAATGAAATGGGACTTCTGAAGAATTGAAAGAATAGAGAATAACGAAGAAGCAAAATAAGATACAATCTTCTGCCTACTGGAATATAAGAAATCTGATGGTATGTCACATCAACAGTGGGACTGATTTCTTACCTGCCTGTCCCAGTTTGCTGGGAGTGTAACTTCCTTTAGAGCAAGGATATGTTTGCATTGTTCTCCAGTATATCCCCACCCCCACCCCACCATACACCTTTGAGCACACAGTAGGCAGTAAATAGAAGGTGCTGAGTCCATAAACAAATGCAGGGGCCATGACTCTCTCTGCCACTTTGTCTTTCTCTCTGCTGCCTCATATCTTATATTTCATTTACAATCCTATACTATTCTCCTTCCAGAGCAAGTTTTCCTAGAAAAATAACTCTTAACGCTTTAGATTTTACTGCTATATTTCATGTCTCCTTAAACAAATTCTAAGAATCACTGACAATCTTTGTAGAAACTCCATATGTCAAACGGAATGTCCCAAGGTTACCATTTTTACAGAGAGGATTAGCAAAGCTTGTGAAACCTGGGAGAAATTTCCATTACAAATGAACCTTTACTGGCCAGAGGGGCCTGAAAAGCCCAGGGGGAACCTATAGAAAGTTTAGCTGTCATGCCTGTCTTCTAAGCAGACAAGACATATAGACATTGCTGTTTTCTTAACACGTCTTAGAGAAGGCAGGAAATAGCCCAGTTTGATCAGATCAATAATCACATTTGAAATTACATAGAAAGTAAACATTTGGTTTCCAGGCAAAAGTTTTATGTTTTGAGCAAGAAATAAGAAAGTTATAGGCCTTGGTAATTGGAACTTTGGATGTTTAAGTAACAGCATGCATCTGTGTGGAATTTAGTACCCTTATGATACTCCTGTCTTTTTGTCACGATTTCAGCCTTTTTGGGGATCTGGTTCTCAACTATTGTTCTTCTGATTTGGCCACAGGCTCTATTAAAGGTTCATTATGACCTATAATTTAAAGTAGCAATTTCAGAATGAGATTCGATTGATTGAACATCTACCAGATGCCAAGTGTCTGCTTTGAATTGAAGAGAAAAGGGTATGTAATACAGACATGGTCCTTGTCCCCCCAGAATTTAAATTTAGTGAGAATATGACACATAAACTCACAATTATTTACTGTGGTATTGTGATAGTAGGAGCAAATGTGACTCCATTTTGTTTTGTGACTTTATCCTGTAAAACAACCATGCCAAGTAGAAGAGTCATGACTGGAGCAAGATGTTCTTTTCCTTTTGCTATAGAAACCTTTAAGAACACGGAACTACCTAATGGGGTATTGTTTCTGTAACTCGGGTAACGGGGCTCTGTTTCTGTAACTGGGGTGACTGGGCTAACTGTGATTGGTTAGGCTTCCCTCTGCTTGACTGCACTGTCCTGCTTCTCTAACCTGGCTTGCTTGCATTGGCTAGACCCCCTGAACATCCCTTTTGCGGTTTTCAGGCTTATAAGGAGTGCCCTTGCAATTGTTCGGGGCTGATCAGGGGAACAGCTTTATGTTCTGGTCAGCGGCCACCGGTGTGCTTCAATAAAGGCTTGATTAGAATATACGTGAGTGGTCTGGAGTCAGTTCATGAAACCCTGGGACAAAGCTNAAAAAAAAAAAAAAAAAAAAAAAAAAAAAGACGGTCCTTTGGACCTTGGCCCCAGAGTAGGGGGGAGCTCCTGAGAGAAGTTCCTCAGCCTCACTCCGAGGATGACTCCAATCTGTCCTCGGAAGCTCTGAAAAGCCTCCTGCCGGCTGTCAGTTCTGGTGAGTCCACTCTTCTCTGGGGGAAAAGGTCAGATTGGACGCAGTCGCTTACACCTTCCCCGGGACAGGAAGAGACGTTGTCACTGTCTCCCTGGAGGTCTCCCTGTGAGACCAGATCTGTCTGTATCTGGGGCCCACTGGAGGCCTCCCTGCGAGGCCTCATCTGTCTGGGGGCAGGACGAGACGTGGTCTCTGCCCCATTAGAGGTCTTCCTGTGTGACCTCAGCGATTGTTGCTTGTCCTGTGTCTGTTTTGCTGTTTGTCGTTTCTCCAGTGTCCTCTTGCTGTTTGTCATTTGTCCCGTGTCTGTTGGCCGGCTGTTTGTCCTGTTCTTCTATCCGAGTGTTGTGCGCAGGCCCTTTTCTTGTTCCCATAACCGCTCTTCTTTCATCAGGACTCCTTCGCTCCACCAACATCAGAGACAAGGAAGAGCTACAGAGATCTCTACCTGGACCCCTTTAACTTGTTTTCTTAACAATTTTCAGGACTTTGTCTGTTGGTTTGTTTTTGTTTGTTCCCTTTGTGTTCTGTATTAATTTCTACCTCAGTTTGTTTCTAATGGGAAAAAATGGTTAAAACGGTTTTAATTGTGCTCACTACAGCTTACATTAAAATGTAAAGTGCTGCCAACAGGACTAAAAAAATTGTCAAAAGTAAAAGCTAAAGGTAAAAAGAAAAAGGCATTCTAGAGATTGCCTTCATTTAGGAACTGGGCCAGGTGGCCAACTGGGTAAATCATGTCAGTTCCTATAGAGGACAGATTAAAACTAAAGTGTTTTATAAAATTATTATTCCTAAATTGTATAACAAAATACATAATTTTGTCTAAAAATATTGGCTTTTGTCTCTCAGTATTTACAAGCATGAATAACTCCCAACTATTAAAAAATGGTCTAAAGATTTTTCAATGTCAGGCTAAAAGTTGGTGGTCGTTATCCAAGAAACCAGAAAAACCAGTTTAGAATGGGACCCCAACCTGGGGGACTCTCCCAAGGAGACCAATTGAGCTGCATCTTTGGGAAGTTCCACCAGGGAAAAATAAGCCCCCTTCGTTTGTCTATGTTCCCTCAACTCTTTTCAGCTTTGATGAACAGGACCACCTCAGGAAAAAGGTCAGAAAACTTTTAAAATTCTGTATTTGTTAAGCTCATAATTTTGATCCAATATGCCTAGGTTAATATGTTTTTCTGATTATGCTCTGCTTTATTCTAAGGCTAGTTTACAAGGGTTAACTCTCAATCTAAAAGGTTTAAAAAATATGCTACAAGGCTTTTATTTGTCTGTTTGCTTTGTGTGGGTGCACCGGTGTACTGTCTGTCTGCGTGTATTGCCATGTCTACATATATTTGGTACAAATGAGCTCATAAATTAAAATTTTAAAAAATGGATCCAAATACTTTTGGTTAATATAATTTAAAAGGTTCAATTCAAATTGGGAAAATAGATAAAAGTACACATGTCTTTAAAGTTACTGATGCACAGTTTTGTTTCTAGATGGTTAAACAGCTGTTAAAATGTTAATGTCTATAAAGTGTCTGATATTCATTGTCTCTAGGGTTTTTATTCAATAACAACAACAACAAAAAGGATTACTAATACTATTCAATACACTTGTGTGATACCTTGTTTTTAAAAAAGATATGTAAATTTCATCTAAACATATATAAAATTAATCATGTATGTGTTTGTTAAAGACATCTACTTGGCACAAAGTTAAAATGCTAACTGTTAAATATAATATCAAGTACTCTTAACTCCTTAAATTCCATAAGATAAAATATTTAAACAATGTTGGTGTTTTCACAAATTGGTAAACTAAAAAAGAAAGTTTAAAATTATTTTGTGTTATTATAAAAACAAGGTTACTATAAATTACAAAGTCCCAACAGGTATAATTCTACATAAAAAGAGTCAAAAGTTTTCAACTGTATTTCAATGAAAGTATTGTAAGTAACAAATATTTCATCTTATTAAAATGGATTGATTTATCTAAATTCAAAAATTTATAAGGGTTATTATTTCAAGGTACAAACCCCCAAAAAAGGATCAATGGGTTAAAAAATATTAAAAAGTTCTAAATATAAAAATATATTTAATAAAAAAAGGTTTCCAGGTAAAAAGTCTTTATGTGATAAAATATAATTATAATACATCTAAGTAAACAACAAAAGGGTCTAATTAAGTAATATAAAGGTCTATAAATAAAAGACAAATATTAAAAGGTTTATATGTAACTAAGTTGGTTATATATGTAACACAAATAATTAAAACTATTCAAGGTTGTTCCCTAAGGACAAATAATATTGTACTGATATATTTATATGTGAAAATGACAAAAACTTCTAAAAATATTAATTACGTTATGTCTGTTAAGTTTTATCCTCCAGAACAAGTAACTTGGAGAAATTAAGGTTTTTACATCTATGGCTAAACAGCAACTGTTATTTTAAAGTATTGTCCTACATTACAAAGTCTAGATTTTACTTTAAAAGCTAGCCTTGGTTAATATAAAAACATCAATAAAAGTGTGGTACATTACTCTTCTTTATGGATTAAATGTGTTCATATCTTTCAGGTAAACAAGTCTTTAAGGTAAAAGGTTTAAAGGAACATTTTATCAAGCTGGTATTCTCCAAACTAAAATTGTCTGTAATGGTAATTTAAACTTACAAAGATAATAAATTTTATTGGAAATTTATTTATATTATTTAATGTTTTGTAACCAAATCTTATGTTACATTTTACCCTAAATTTAAAAAGTAATGAGAGCCTAATCTATTTAAAGGTTAAATATTATAAAATATTCTGCCACTTTTCCACATTAAAAAAAATGTTAAGGGCTCTTAGCCTTTCCTTAATTAATGTTTCAAATATATGTCATATTGTGCTAGCTAACATTTATACAGAGTCAAAAAAACAATATATGTAAACTTTATAAAATGATATCTAAAAAGAGAGACAAAGATCAGCTTTAAAACTAAAACACTTTACCTAAGATTTGTAAAAGGCCCTGCCTTACCTGAGATAAGGCTCTGCCTCCCACCTTACAGCATGTCAAAATAACTTCAAAGTAGGCCAGATTTCAGTTAATTTAAAGTTATATTCAAAGATTAATTTATTAAAAAGAATACGGTGATCTCAAATAAAAAATACAATGTATAACTCAGCCAAGGTTCAAAATTATATACAAACTAAATATGTTTTTACTATTGTTAATTTCACTTTCGATTTTCATTATATATAAAAAAAATGTGACCACTGCACTCAGAGCAACCAAGAGACCTTTATTGTGACAGTGTCTGATTAACACAAAGAGAGAAATGCAAGTGAGAGAAAAAGGAGAGAGCAAGAGAGGAGGACCTGGCAAGAGAGAGTTTTTATAGCCAAAATCTAATGGGATCTCTGGGTCTGCAAGCTGCCTTGTTGGTGTACAGTGATTGGATCATACAGTAGATGCTAAGGTGTCATCTTCTGCCTTCAGGCAGATCTTCAGCATTACATAAATTAATAAATAAAATAAGGATATTGTGTTATGTAAAAATTAACTGTAAAGTTATAAACATTAAGTTAAAGCCCAGCATTCTTACTTTAAAACTAGTAAAACTGACTTGCTGGATATTTAAGGCCAAATTTAAATATTAAGGTTAAAATAAAGGGGCCAAAGAAACCAATATTTGGCTCTTGCCCTCTAAGTCAGCCTGAACCCAGGACAGAGGAAAAAGCTTTGCAACTCCAGGCCACATAACCTCCTGATAAGGGAGATTAATGAGACCAATGGAGACCAGAAAGCCAATGAGTGTACATGCTGCAAAACAGGAGGGTCATTTAAAAAGGAGACATGCCTGATGTTTCCAAGGAAAGCCATATGGTCAGGAAGACCTTGACCCATCCTAATGCAGATGACACTAACAGACCTAAAATGCTACTCACACGTTCCCCAAAAATGTCCTCTGAGGAAACTCAGCTGACTCTTACCAATAGATAGAAACAAGGTCAGTTTGCCTAGCTTGGTCTTAAACACCTAGCAAAAACAGTTAAAACCAAAGCACAGCCATTCCTGGACATTTAAAAAGAAACAACAGTTATTTTAATGTAACTTCAAATGTACACTAGTGTTAGCATCCCCAAAAATAAGTAAGACTGGAGGCAACAAAAGAAAAATTCTTAGGCAAAAATGCCTGATAACTATCAATAAAAAAACTGCCAGAAGTTTTTAGTCAGTTCAAGGCCTACAGATCTTCCTAACTTCCTACACAGGTAGATGTAATCAATGTTTATTAATATAATTATCTAGCCTTAAGTAACAAAAGGATCTTTACTGAACACAGTGGTCATGCCAAAAAGGTATTTTTACAAAAATCAGATGACATTAACTAATTTAACTAAACATTGTGTCTACATTCCTGATAATTCTGACAATGTTAAACATTTATGTTCCCTAAAAAAGTGCCTTATTAGGCTTTGTTAGGCCTTGTTATGGGGGCATTTTCTCAGGTCTTCTGCCTCCTGGTAAACAATTATTAATTTCTGTCATTTTCATGATATTCACAGACAGGTTCCAGATGCTACAACTGCTATTTGTATTAATCTTATTTTAGCACTCATGTCTTTTTGTTTCTCTCATAGAAGTGCCCACCCCAGGTGAATTTACATCCTGTTCTTCCTGAGCAGATTTTTACCATGGACTCCTTGACCCACTCAGTTTCTAAAAAGGGACTCCAAACTGCTTGCCCACTGCACATCATCCCCCTTTCAGCTGGAAGTAGCAAGAACGGTCATCGCCCTTTTCCCTCATGGCAGTTGGAGGTCCCTAATATTAGAGGAAAAATTATGGTCAATATAGATGTTCACCAATATGTCTAGCTCAGAAGGATGTACCTGGGAAACTGCTCCCAAGATCACCCTGGGTGATCTCCCAGAAAGAGACACTTGCTTCCACAACCCAACTTATAAGTGGGACAACTCCCTGTTCACCAAAAATTGTGCTTCCCAGGTCCTACTTCAAACTCCTTGCCTATATCTCCAAACTGTCAAAACTCTGAACTATGTAACCTACTATTTTGATGGAGTAAAAGGAAAAGAACACCTGGATTTATTAAAAGGCCAGGCCCCACTGATTTACCAACATAGACAGGCTGCCCCTATTTTAGTTCCCCTCCTGGCTGGTTTGGGAAGTCCCTCAGCCATCAAATAGATATAGATTTAGGAAAACTAGAAAAGTCAATCTCAAAAGTAAAGGTTTCACTAGACTCTCTGACAGAAATAGTCTTATAAAACAGATGAGGTCTAGATGGTCTCTTTCTGAAAAAAGGAGGACTTTGTATGGCTCCAAGAGAAACTTGTTTCTCTTCAAACCATTCTGGGATAATAAAGAACTGTTTGGGCTTGTGAGAAACAGGTTAAAAGAAAGAGATGAAGCACTAGAAACTTCAGGCAAGTGGTTCCAAAACCTATTCTCATGGTCCCCTTGGTTGGCTACCATCATTTCAGCCATAGTTGTGCCCCTAGTCCTTCACCTGATTGGTATTACTGTAGGACCCTGCCTCTTAAAATCCCTCCTAAACCATATACAAAAAAATGTAGGTGAGGTCAGACTTATGGTCTTGCGAGCCCAGTTTTGTCCCTTAGACACAGAAGGTTGGAACAAAAAACTGAGGCCTAATGATGTGCAAGATTGACATCAAACCTACTAAAACCAGTGGGGAATGTGACAGTAGGAGCAAATGTGACTCCATTTTGTTTTATGACTTCATCCTGTAAAACAACCATGCCAAGTAGAAGAGTCATGACTGGAGCAAGATGTTCTTTTCCTTTTGCTATAGAAATCTTTAAGAACACGGAACTACCTAATGGGGTATTGTTTCTGTAACTCGGGTAACGGGGCTCTGTTTCTGTAACTGGGGTGACTGGGCTAACTGTGATTGGTTAGGCTTCCCTCTGCTTGACTGCACTGTTCCGCTTCTTTAACCTGGCTTGCTTGCATTGGCTAGACCCCCTGAACATCCCTTTTGCGGTTTTCAGGCTTATAAGGAGTGCCCTTGCAATTGTTCGGGGCTGATCAGGGGAACAGCTTTATGTTCTGGTCAGCCGCCACCGGTGTGCTTCAATAAAGGCTTGATTCGATTATATGTGAGTGGTCTGGAAGTCAGTTCATGAAACCCTGGGACAAAGCTTTAACTATAACAGTATGATCTCTGGTGGTGAGAGCCCAGGTTTTTGTGAGGATAGGGGGGTAGGAATGACTGCTGAGGGAAAGGGCTTATGAACTGAAGGTGAAGAGGGCCTAGAAGGAAGAGACAGGGTAGAGGTGATGGGGGAGCATAAACAGGGACATTGCACAAAAAACTTCAGAGGAAAACATGGCAAGTTTGGAGAATGTGTCCAGTACTTTGGGCATATAGGCTCGGCCACCTCGTGAGTTATGGAGACTGTGCTCTGCAAGGAAACACCTAGGTGGGCTGGGTGTAGAAATCCAGCTGGCACTCCTCTCACCAAGCCTTGCACCCCGGTGTGAGACGGTATTTGCTCAGAGAAAGGGCTCTTTTTTTCCCCCTCATTTATAAAGAGTTATCGTTTGGGCTATTTTCTGTCTTGTGCAGAGGTAGATTGGGGAAGAGTATGAAGTACTTAGTAAATTTTGGATATGAGTCTGAGTGCAGTGGGGAGCCCTCCAATACTTTAAGCAAAAGAACAAGTCAGATATGCATTTTAGAAAGATCACCAGTGACACTAAACCAGAGGGAGGCAGGATAATAATCCACAGGAAAGGTAAGAGAGGCCTACACTAGGCAGGTGGTACAGAGAAAAGTGATTGGTAGTTCACTGGGTTTGCAGCCCTGGAGGAGGTGAGAAGGTAAGTACTATGTCAGGATATTGCCTTGAGCAACCGAGTTGAATGTACTGTTTCTGGAGGTGGGAAGGCAGGTTGAATGGGAAAATAGTGAGTTCAGTTTTGGACATGCTTGAGATTTTAGATGATTATGGTATATCCAAATAGCCAAAGGTTAATCAAATCCAAAGGATTAGACTCAAGAAAGGATTAGACTGAAGATACATTTGAGAGTGTGATTAAAATATAAATGAAAAAGCCACAGGAATAGAGATTACTCAGGGGAAGTATGTATGTAAAGTTAAAAGAGAAAGGAGCACAGAATGAAATCCCAAGAGAAGTTAATGCTTCAGCAATGGATATAGAAAGAAGTGCCTGCATAGGAAACTGAAAAATAGAGAAGCTGGTGGATTTCCATACAGGTATATTGCCACTAATGTCAAAGGACTGCAGGGTTTAATGAAGAGAAAGTTTGATGAGGTTAAAACTAAAACTGTGTACAGAAGTTATTAGTGGAATTTTGAAAGTGGTGGTAAGTGCAATAGATTGGAATAGGAAGATTGGAAGCAGAAAAAGCTAGGAGGTCACTCCAAATACAGTGTTATGAGAAATGAGCTCTCAGTCTTTTTTTGGGAGGAGGGTGGGTACCAGGTTTTCAACTTAGGATGCTCAAACATCAAACCACATCCCCAGCCCAATTATGTATTTTATTTAGAGACAGGGTTTCCCTGAGTTGCTTAGCACCTCATTTTCGCTGAGGCTGGCTTTGAATTCGCCATCTTCCTGCCTCAGCCGGAGGGATTACAGGCATGTGCCAGCACACCTGGCTTCTCAGTCTTTATTAAAGGGGAAGGTTAACTGTTGGACTCCCCCTACCCATTTTGGACTGTAATAGAAAGAAGACCTCCAAACTATTGAAAGAGAAAAAAAATACATTTACTTTTTTGAAAAAAGTGGAATGAAAATATTTTCTCTCTTCTAGAAATGTTCAAATGTCCTTCCTGTTCTCAAAAAAGGGTAACACCCATTAGCCAGGAGATAGAGCTCAGGAAACCAGTTATAGAAGCCTAGTTCTTTTAGTGAGTCAGGTGAATGAACCTAGAGATCTCTTGCCATGGCCATTGTTCACATCCCCAGGAATCTCAAGAAGCCAAGATGCAGCCAGTTATGTCACCATTAGTCAGCACTCAAGCACTGGTCTGTGCTCCTCAGTCTTTCTGAAGAGGACCACCATCGAACTTTGCAGCAGCACTCTAGCTGCCCATCCTGAATAGCAATCCTCAACTTTCATCTTTCGTGCCCCAAGAAACTCATAAACCTAAATAGGACAACTGATCATCTAGCAGGAATGTGATAGAGATCTACTCCTGAACTCACGTGAGGCAAGGGTGGGAGGTGGCTGCTGCACAGAGTAAATTAAAGACACCTGAACTGGGACATGATTCAGTGGCACCCCTATAAACAAAGAGAAAAGGAAGCCAAGAAAGGGCTGCCTGGAACTCTGTCGGGCAACTGAAAGGAAAGTATGGATTAGATATAATTTAGAATGGAAGAATAGGGCATGGTGATTGATAAGACAGAGGGAGAGAGAGAGAGAGAGAGAGAGAGAGAGAGAGAGAGAGAGATGTGTCTCCCAAATTCCTTTGGGACTAGAAAAATACTTTGGAAAAACCACACTTACAAATATTCTCTCTGTATCCTTTTTGGTAGGGAGGGGATCAGGACCAAAGAGGAGCTCATCGGAAACACAGGTATTATTCTTATTACTTAGAAGTAGGAGAAAACGAAAATGTTTCATCATCACTAGCAATTAGAGAAATGCAAATCAAAACTACTCTAAAATTTCATCTCACTTCAGTCAGAATGGCAGCTATTAGGAAGACAAACAACAATAAGTATTGGCAAGGATGTGGGGGAAAAGGCACACTCATACACTGCTCATGGGACTGCAAATTATTGCAGCCAATATGGAAAGCAGTATGGAGACTCCTTGGAAAATTGGGAATGGAACCTCAATTTGACCCAGCTATTCCTCTCCTGGGTCTATACCCAAAGGACTTAAAAACAGCATACTACAGAGACACTGTCACATTAATATTTATAGCAGCACAATTCACAGTAGCTAAACTGTGGAACCAACCTAGATTCCCTTCAATAGATTAATGGATTAAAAAAATGTGGCATATATACACAATGGCATATTACTCAGCAATAAAAGAGAATAAAATCATGGCATTTGCAGGTTAATGGATGGATTTAGAGAAGATAATGCTAAGTGAGGTTAGCCAATCCCCTCCCCACAAAATATACAGAATGTTTTCTTTGATATAAGGAGGCTGATTCATAGTGGGGTAGAGAGGGGGAGTATGGGAGGAATAGACGAACTCTAGATAGGACAGAGTGGTTGAAGGGGAAGGGAGGGGCCATGGGGTTAGAAATGATGGTGGAATGTGATGGATATCATTATCCAGAGTACATGTACGAAGACATGAATTGGTGTGAATAAACTTTGTATACAACCAGAAATATGAGAAATTTGTGCTGTATATTGTAATATGAATTGTAATGCATTCTGCTATCATATATAATTTTAAACAATAAAAAATGTAGGAGAAAACTTTACACAGAAGGTCACTGTATGCCTGTCTAGCTAACATTTGCTCATTTCTCTTCATTCATCAATTGAATCTGAGAAGACGTGAATGCAGACTTTCTGCATTTACTGGTACACTTAAATACTTCCTTCTTAATAAAGTTATAGGGTGTCAGCTTGGACAAGAAGGACTAGATTCTGAAATCCCAATGGGGATGCAACAATCCACATTTTAGAGAGATTAAGTTCGTGGTTAGGAGTGTGGCTTCTTTAATAGCTTTCATCATATCCCAGCTCTGTAGTTAATTGACTTGAGGCTTTGGCAGACCACTCAATGTCTTTGAGATTCTGTTTCTTCATTTATAAATAAGGTTGTTGGGAGAATTAAATATGGAGTTGTATATAGGTGCTTAGCACCCTTCCTGGCATATAGCAAAATCTTGGTAAATATTAATTATTAATTGTGGAACTGCTTTAACATGGTATATATTAGTAGTCTAGGGTTCCCTATTTAATTAAAATCACCAAACTTATGCCAGTATTTGATTTTGAATTTCTTCACTATCTCCTTTCTCTTTTTGAATTAAATGTATTTTCTTTTTAATTACATATTCAACAGTATATATGAAAGCTAGATAATGTGCTGAAGTATATTTTAGAATCTTGTACGTACTTTATCTCTTTTGAGCTTCAAACTATAGCCTGCAGTTAGCACTATCAAGGGCATCTTAACACTGTATTATCATAAAAACTTACAGAAATTAAGTGACTCAATCAAGGTTATACAGATAATTAGTGGCGGAGCTGGCATCTGGTACAATTTTTCTGACTCCAAGTCTCACTCTACGAAGTCGACTTCCCTGATGTTAGTGCAAGAGATAAGCAAAGATGAACTTAAGTTTTTTGAGTTGATAAAGGATTGAATAATTTTACAAAATCCAAGTTATTTTGACATTGTATGGCTATAGTCTAAGTCGAAGCAATTGTGTTTTGAAAACATGGCTTTAAAATTTTGACTTTGGCTCTATATTGTTATAGGGAAACTATATTGTTTTTTTCTTTTATATTATGCATTATAATTATACATAACAGTGGGATTCATTGTGACATTCATGCATACAATGCATGAATAAATTTAATATAATTTGGTCATTTTTCTTCCCCACTACCTCTCCTTTCCTTTCCCTCCCCTCCACCATCTCCTGTCCCTACACAGCTAAAGGGAGACTATATCAGATTATATGTAGAATCAGTTTTTGTCTGTTCTTTCTCCTTCTCATGGATATTCAGTTTTAACCTGGCATCTATCCTTGCTCCACAAAAGCATAACCTTTTGGGGAAGCCGTGTCCACCTGGTTCTAAAGGTGGGACTAGCTGGTGTAAAGGGATAAATCCCATTCCCTTTGCTAGTGAGTGGTTAAAGAGTGGAGATTTGACCTTATTCATGCTAGTGTGACCTCAGCACAGATCTAGCTAAGACTCAGGGAGAAATTTTAAACAATGAACATACCTGGAATAAATCCGGGTTAAAAGCAAAACTTGGCAAAAATTTCACAGCTACATCTAAATTCTTTTGAAAGAGAGCTTTTGGTGGATTTTTTATTTAATCTCTTTCAATAGAGGTACTCATATCATTTGTAAATTAAAATACAACTGACATATAAAATGTGAATCTATTACTAAAATAATCTCAAAGTTTGCCATTCACTTGAATTTGTTCTCTATTTTATGCCTTTGAATGGGAACTTGTCAATGTTTTGATAAGTCCTTTCTCCCTCATCTTTTCTGGACCGTGTTCTCAGCTTTTAGGAGACTTGAAGGCCATTGCGTGCACTCATAGTCAGGGGTGATTATTCTTTTGTCAGATGTAAACTGTCCTCTGGCCCAGCATCTAATAACTGCGAGGACTCTGTTAGTAAAAGACTCTAGTTCAGCCTGTTGTTGCTGAATGATTTTTTCATGGAGTACTTATTCTCACCATTCAAGAAATCAGTAACATTGTCATTTTAATAGCTTCTTTTTATAGTAGATGCCATAAGCATATTTCCTTCCCCTTCCAGCACACTGCCTATTATGCAGATACAACTTTAACCAAGCAAAGTTGTAAGAGGTATAAATAAATAATTTTGCATTTTCCTCATAGGACAAATGACTAAATGCTAATTTGGAACCTGGCAAACTTGGCCTGCTTGTTAGAAAATTTTAGAATAATGTGCCCCCTTACTGCAATTCATGCCATATATCCTATTTTATATGGCAAATCCCCAAATGAATAAATGAATTGTGCTTCTCCTAATGCTATTTTCTGGAAGACAGGAAACTTATGTGTGGCAGAGGCAGAAATTTAGTGTTGTTTCCGCTGACTGAATCCTATTTTTCATTTATATATTCCTACTATCCTAGGTTGAAATGATATTATTTCTACAAGTTTATCTATATCATGACCCACAATATCACCTCTGATGTTTCATGAACCACTTTATTCCCTGGGATTTAAAGTGTCTGTTTATTTTTAGCAGAACAGATAGACAGGGGTATCTGTATGCTGAGAATTCTGTGCATATGAGGATGCCTACATTAAATTCAATCTCTTTCTAAAGTTAGTAGAATTATGCTATTCTCTGATTCATTTGAAATTGTTTTAACCATTGAAGAACTACTTAGTATTCCAAAGCTAAATAGAACAAAGTGGAAATCTTGCAATTCCGTCTCTAAATACTTCTCCTTTTGTTCCAAAATTCTTTTTCAAGAAGTATTTACTGAGCACCAATTAGTTGTTGGTCACTGGTATTGGTATGGGCATACCATTAGTGGAAAGAACAAAGCCCATGTTCTCATGTAGCTTATATTCTAGTTAAAAAAAGAAAGACAATACATTACTAAACTCATAAAAGCATTACATGTCCCATGTGATTTACAGTAGGTAACAAACTAGAATGGCCATTGTGAATTTACATGGACTGGTCAAAAAAGGCATCTCTGGTGATGGGACATATAAAATAAAGACTAGGCAGTAGATTTGGCAACCTAAAGGTCAGGTGACTGGGAAGCCATTTTTATGTAGGATAGATAGTCAGCTGGTGTGTAGTAACTCATTGGCTTTTGTCCTCTGAGTTCAATTTAATACTAGTTATTAAATATTTTCAAAGTCTTCTTTGTCCCCAATAGCAAAGAATTTGGACAGAAATATTTTTGAAGAGGGGCACAGTGTGACAGGTGCCAAATTCTTTAAGGAATAAGAGGTGTGGATATAAATACAAGAAAGAGGATAGTTAGGGGAGTGGTTTGATGGCTGAACCTCAAAATAGCTAAATGTTTTGGGGAGAAGGCAGTGATAACAGTTCCTGAGTGCCAATGGGAAATGAGGTGGACAGCTTCATCACCTCCAGACTCAGTGAAATAAGTGGTGAGGGAGAGAAAGCACACTGTTTGAGTTGTCTATATGCAAAGCAGCATCCTCAGAAGACAGCAAGACTTCAGTTAGCTGGGAGTGGAGGGAACATGCAGAGAAGTGGAGGATAAAAGGGTGTTTCATCAATGGCAGGCAGAGAGCCTCAGAGGGTGAAGATCAGAGAGGAGTCAGTGGTGGAACCTTGAGTAAGATTACAGGAATGAACAGACCTATGTGAGGATGACAGCCAAGGTGATGCGGGACCAACAAAGATATACTCTGAGCAGGATGTGATGGGTCTTGAATGCTTTTCACAGTGAACATGCCATCTTTTGGGGAAAGGCATAACTCCCTGGGATTCTGGTTCAGTTATAGAAATGGGGAAGTGGAAGCAGTTGAGGCACTGGGGCATCTGTAGAATGCACGTCTCCAAACTCTTCATGAGCTCCACCTATTGCCATAGGTGGACATCACAGGTCCACCTAATCAGGAAAGTGCTATCTCTCTGCTTCAACTATACACTGAGTATCAAAACATCTGAGTTTAAATGAAAATTATCAGTGTCATTATCCAGATGGTTCTGAAATATACAGATGGTTTTATTACACTGAACAAAACTTCTATGTGGCTATCTGGAAAATCAGCTTACCTGCTGCACCAGATATTTCAAAAGCCTGCCTTTGTCTGTTTTGGCCAAAATTACATATGCCTGATATTTCATAAATATAAGATCCCTGCTTTACAAAGGAGTGGAAGTAGATCCTATATGAATTTAATTCTTGGGTGGGATTAAATATCATCAATGTGTGCATGTGTGCATGCACATGCATGTATTTTTGTTCCCCAAATGGAACAACACAGAAATTCCAATAGCTGATCATCAGGAACTGGCTTTTCTGGACAAGTGAAGCTCCTTTTTTAGTACATTTGTTTTATCCATTTGATTAAGAGCATTTGGTGAGAAGAAGAAAGGGCATCATAGTGGCACACGTGGGACCAGATCATAGACCCTTGGCCTCTTGCATTTTGTGTTCTTTTGATGTCTGAAGGAGCAATTTCTCAGCAATTTTTGTCAATAACTTTCTTTTTAAATTTTTATTAGAACACTATAATTATACATAGTACTTCTTTTGTCTTCAAGCTATTTTTATTGCCACATAAGGGTAAGACACAAGGTGGAAAAATTGAGTCTCAGGGCATGCAAAGAGTTTTTCAACAGATCTGGGGTTCCTCTCCTTCCAAACATTCTAAGTAGAAAGTGAAAACCAGAGAATTGAGAAGTAAATAGACACTAGATACTATATTTCTTTCCTACTTAGTTTCTTCAAATGTAAAATGAGCAGTTAATCTCCCAGGATTCTTTCAATTCCAACTATAGCAAACTCTGAAAATCCTAGGAACCTAGAGGAGATCTTGAGTTGTGCAAATGATTGACCAATAAGCATCTCAGAAATATGTTACGGAGTCTTTAGATGCAGCCTGTGAGGAAAATATTTGCCCCACTGTTACACACGTTTGTTAGAATTTTATTAATACATAGGTATCAATACAACCAGTTTGTATGCACCTTAGGAATAAGCAATAACACATCCCTCATGAGTTTAACTTTTTCAGTTTTATTTCCACAAAGGAGACAAAGGCAGTTTACTTATTCTGCAATTACTGTAGGTGGCAAGCTATCAATAAAATCTCATGCTTTCCCCAGTGGTTATGCAATCCTAATAATTAAATCTTCACATCTGCTAAATAACAGCAGATTCAAAGTCTAGCAATTTACATGGAAGAAAACAGATGTCATTCCGGTATAATCTCTTCACTTTCACCATGAGTGCTGTGAACGCTGCACACCCCGCAGTGATTAATCTATCAAAATACTCTACTCCATTTACTCCATTTTATTACATCCTGTGTCACTGGAGATGGAGCAGCTGTTTCTGGATAGAAAGCAAAGAACGGGTACCAAATAAAGCATTCTCTGAATAGGTGCAGCAAACTGATGTTCCCAAATTATTAGAAAACAGAGATCAAGTGTCTGCAATGGAGTGATTTTCAGAAACTCCAGTGAAACTACTGTTTCAATCAACAGCAGAAGTGGAGAATGATCTGAAGCACACAATGAATAGGTGCATTTTCCCTTCACAGAAAAGTGCTTTGCAATGTAATCCTCTGCTTCCAAATTGAAAACTGAAGTCCATATCCTTTGTTAAGCACAGCAAGTTGATTTAAAGAGTAGGTTATTTCCTAATTAAGTTGCCATTAAATAAAACTTCACCTTTAAGGTGAAAACCCATGTGAGAAAATCCCCAATTCTGGAAACTTATGCTGAAAAGTTAGACAGAAAAAGTAGAGTGTACTGTTTTAGGGAAATTTATTTGGTCATGGAAAGTGTTATCAAAGAAGACATTGAAAATTTGCTGAGAAGTTACCAAATGAAATATTATTGATATAAATGAGATATGAAAAGAAGGATAATTATACATAGATCTAATATGTTCTTAAGAAGAAAAATTGCATTTTACTAGATGAGCAACTTTTACATTTCAGTGTGCTCAAGAATCTCCTAGAGTGCTGAAACCCACAGAGATTCTGATTCAGTGAATCTGGGATGAAGTTTACAAATCTGCATATTGAAGATGCCTGCTGGTTAATTCTGATGTGAGTTGTCTTTGGATGATTCTGGGAAATGCTTTCTGGATAACAGTTCAGATAAATATTTATTGGTAGTGTGTTTCATGTAATATGTGTGTTACATGTAATATGGGTGTGTGCTTGTGAGCATGAGAGCGTGTGCACACACACTAGCACATACACACACATAGTAGGTACTCAACATATATCTGCAGAAAGCATAGGGAAATTAAGAGTTCTATCTTTGGAGGCAGACATCTGTCTTTAGGTCTCAGTTCTTCTTTTTGCTTGTGTTTCCATTTAGAGCTAAATCTTTATTCTCTCTGAGCCCACTCTCCACCTTTGTTAAATGAATATACACATACTTAAGTCCTAGGATATTTTGAAGATTTATGATTAATGATTTTCTCTTAGAATGATTTGTCTATATTTGCTGCTTTCAATAAATTCCTCCTCCACATTCTCTCTTAAACTTCTACAAGGTTTCTGCCCCCAATAAACTATCTAAACTGTAATTATGTAACAAAGCAACCTCCATATTATGGAAGCCAATCATCTAGTCTGCAATTTCTTCTTATTTGAACAATTATCAGAATTCATACTATTGCTCATCCCTCCTTCATCAGCAGATTTCTTCATATACATATTAAGAACCAATTTTTCATTTTTTTTTTCTGCCACTTTTCTTGTTGCTCATTCTTGTTTCCTTGTTGGTTCCACCAGAATGCTACAGGGCTCAGTCCTTGGACCTCTTCTTTATCTATACTCACTCTTTGATTTTAGATGTCACATCTAATGACTATCAAATTTATATCTGCAGTCTACACTTTTTTTTTCCTGAACATATTAGAATCATATATCAAACTACTCCACTTGGATGGGATCATAGAATCACATATTATCTCCACTTGGATATCTAGCTGACATTTTGAATTTAGCATGGCCAAAATTGAGCAGCTGATTTTGCCTTCACTCCACCAAACCTGCTCTGTGCTATCCTTTTCTTCATTTCAGCTGATAACTTTATCCCTCCAGTGTCTTAGAACAAAAGTGTTGGAGTCATGCATGATGCTTCTCTTTATATTATACCCCAAATCCAATCCGCCAGAAAATCCTTTCGGCTTCTCCATTTCACACCACCTCCACTGCTATCATTCTGACATGAGCCACCATGACCTTTTGCCTGAAATATCGCAAAAGTGTAACTAATTTCTCCAATGCCACTTTTGCCTCCCTATAACCTATTCTTTACCAAAAAACAAACAAACAAACAACAACAACAAAAAAAAACAGAGAAATACTTTAAAAGTGTGACTCAGTTCAGATTAGTCCTTTGACAAAACTATCCAATGGCTTGTTAAATGAATACACACATATTTAAGTTCTAGGGGTAATTTGAAGATTTAAGATTAGTAATTTCCTCTCAGAATTATTTGTCTATATTTGCTGCTTCCAATAAATTCCCCCTCCACATTCTCTCTTAAACTTATACAAGGCTTCCACATTCTCACTGGGCCATTTCTGACCTTATCTCCTCATCTCCACTGTATTTCTACCAAACTGTACCCTTCACTGTCTTGAAACATGTGTGACTGCACTGACTATTCCATCCACTTGGACTTCTGACTCTAGGTATTCTCATGGATTCTCTCCTCACCTTCTTCAAGTCTTTATTCACAGGTACCTTTCTAGCAAGGCCTCCCTTGACCACTCTACTTAAAATTAAATTCCAGCCAGGGGTGGTGGTGCATGCCTGCAATCCTAGCAACTCGGGAGGCTAAGGCAGGAAAATTGCAAGTTCACAGCTGGCCTTGGTAACTTAGTGAACCTGTCTCAAAATAAAAAGCCTGGGGAGGTAGCTCATTGGTAGAGTGCCCCCGGGTTCAATATCTAGTACCAAAAAAATAAACATAGAAGTAAGTAAATAAACAAACTCCAACCTTTTTCTTAAGTCTCCATATTTCTGTCCCTGTTTATTTTTTATATGTACCATGTATCACTTCGTATACTATATGATTTACTTATTCTATTGGTTGGTTGTTTGTATGCTCCATGATAACAGGGATATTTCTTTTCATTTTTAATTAGTGCTGTATTTCTAGAACCTAAAATATTGCCTGAAATAAGGCATGTACTCAATAAATATTTGATCAAAATAATGAGTGAACTTCCCTGATTTTTTAAATATAACCCATTAATGCATTAACTAATTATAGAAATTTTGAGATTGTCTTCACAAAACCAAACTAGCATAAAATAAATTCAGTTGATGTTTAATTAATATGACATAATAATTACAATTAATAGAATTTTAAAAATCAATTATAATAGAGGACACATAAAAAGTGTTTTTCAATGTGCTAAATGTTCTATGTGCTTTGCAAGTATTACTTTAATACTTTTAAATGATTATGAAGATTACATTATTATTGTTATTATTATTATTATTATTATTTAGCAGATGAGAAAAATGTTAAAGGGCTCAAGATATTTGGTCAAGGTTACACAACTGCTAAGCTTTAGAGATAAAAGTCAAAAAAGGGAGCCCTATCCTGATACTTCTTTAATACTGTCCTGTGTAAAGAACCACAAAGAGTCACACAATCACTCAGTGGTTGCTTCTGTTAACAATACTGGTTGCAAAAAAAAAAAAAAAGAATACTAGTTGCTTGATGACATAAAATTACTTTCCTACAGATGTGTGTCAGATGTGGTCAGCCTATGATTCACTTTTTGGATAGTTTTGGTTGCTGTTTCCAAAACTTAGATCTGTAAATTGCTAAGTATTTATCTCTACTTTTTTTTTTTGCATTTTTGACTATTGGAGGCTAATCAAGTGCATGCCCCTATCTGAGAAAAAAAAAATTATGTTCATGTTATAGGCCTATTGGGTACTACCAGCTTGGTCCATTTTCTTTTCTTTTGTAGAAATAACATCTTGGCCTCAAATAAGCTTTCAAGGAGACCCAGATGGTGAATAATAATTTTAATAGATCCATTGTTCGGTTTTAAAAAGATATCAGTCTGGCCATTAATGAAAGCCAGGAAATTGCTTTACTGCTGTGAAGTACTGTCAAAAGACCATTTATAAATTGTGAGGATATTACTTTTTCAATTAAATTTAAATATGATAATGAATGAAGAGAAAGGTGTACCTGCTCATAATTAGAGGAACTTGTATAAATACCAGGGTGAGAAAAAAACATGAAGATTATCAAAGTACTTATAATTTCTATGACCAGGAGCCTCAAGAGTCTGATCTAAGGGGTCAGCGTTAAATGACTGCTATTATATTTTAAGCTAGTTTGCTTGGGTTATTTTTAATCTTTTGACTTATATTGTAGAGGTGTGTTATCTACTAGAGACCAAGTCTTTTACTGAGTTCACATTCTGATTGAGGTCATCAGTGATTATGGGAGGACTCATAAATAACATTCCCTACATTCTGGGTTGAGATTGGGATTTCAAGAGCTCATTAATAATGGTTAGTCTTGACTATTCTCTAAAGTTAGAAACAAGGTTAGACTGCCCTAAGGAAGACAGAAAAAGAAAGTTCATGTACTGACTTTCTGATAACCTGGAGAAAAAATAATAGGAAAAACCACAAAGTACTAAAATCATCAAATGATTTAATAGAAACTGTGGACTTCTTTTGATTTTCACATTGAATCTGTGACAACGCTTTGGACTTTAGAAGTTTACTTTGTAATGAGAGATCTTTTTGCCAGAATATAATTATACTCTGAGATATAACATATGATCTCTTTTGATTCTCATTATTGATGTATTGATATATGTAAATATTTCCAGGCAGTTATTTTTCTTTCAACAAATATTTTATATTGCCTGTAAAATGAGAATCTTAATAAACCCTAGATCATGAACTCATAGATAAAACTGGACCACAGTGAATTAAATATGCTACTCTGCTGAGAGTAATGTTGCCACCCACCTGGTATAGACTTCCCTTTTCCTCTTTCTAACAGAACTTATAGTTCAGGTGTTCACCTCAGTTTTCTAGTTCAGGGAAAGCTGACCATACCGTAGGAGATTGATCCTGATTAGTTTAAGCTACTTAACACGTGGACTTCCTTGAATCAAGGATTGATAGATGACGTATTCTGACCAAATCGTAGAAAAGGACACATAGCCCACCTGTATGGAAAAGGTCCTTTTCCCTCTTATTTTACATAAGCAAGAAAGCATGCAGTTCTGATGGCCAGGTACAACAGCACAAGAGATCACTCTTAGGATGAAGCTCATACTGAAGATGGTTGAGGAGATGGAAGAAAGAACCCCAGTCCTTGACAATGTAAGTGAACTTCCTGAACTTCCCCAAGAGCACCCACACCTCTGGGTTTCCATTCATGGTAGATGATCTATATCCTAATTGTTTCAACCAGTCTGATGCTATGCTCCATGCTGTATTTATATCTTGTCTTTGTCGGTTTGGGTTGTTATAAAAAAAAATACCACAGACTAAGTGGCAAGCTACTTGCATTCATTTCTCACAGTCCTACAGGCTGGGAAGCCCAAAATCAAGGTGTTGGAAAATTTGGTTCTTGATGAAGGATCCTCTTCCTGGCCTGTAGGTGGCCACTCTCTCATCATGTCCTCACAAGGCATGGAGAGAAAGCTCTGTTTTTTTTTGTTTTTTTTTTTGTTTTTTTCCCCTCCTCTCATAAGGGCCTTGATCTATGATGAGCTTTTACCCTCAGGACCTAATCTAACTCTAATGACCTCCTAAAAGCCTCCTCCTTCTAACAGCATCACATTGAGGTTAAGCCTTCAATATACAAATTTTGGGGAGACAAAAATATTCAGTATATAATGAAAGGTGTACCTGTAGTTACAAAAAATTCATATCCTTCTTGCATGGGAAATGCATTAATTCCATCCCCACAGCAGCCAAAACCTTAGGTTATTTTAGCATCATGTCTAAAGTCTAAAATTCAAATCTTATCTAATTAACACCTAAAACAGATGTGAGGAGGTCTTCTGGCAACTTTTACACCAAGGGAGAATTCCTCTCTACCTGGAGCCTGTGAAACCAGATGAATTGTATGCCTCTAAAATGCACTGGTTAGACATATTATAGAATCCTTATCCTAAAGGGAAATGCTGGAAGGAAGAAAAAAGCAACATGATCCCAGGAAGTCAAAATCCAGTAAGACAGATACCATTAGATACTAAGGCTCCAAAATAATCCTCCTTGGTTTGATTCTTTGCCTCCTGGACTAACTGGGGAGATAGTCCCATCTCCCACAGCCCTACAATCCTGCTGAGTGGATTATTTGGTGACCAAGGCTCTGGAGAGCCCAGTCTACGTAGTTCTGAGTGGCTGCCATCTGGCTTGTTGAAATTGAGGCAATAGTGCCAGCCTTTGAAGTCAAAGAGGGAGCCCTGATGATCTCTGAATCACCTTCAGAATCTCAAAGAATAGTATCCGTCTATAGCTCTAGGATCTGGTCCTGTAGGAGCTAAGAAGTGGAAGCCTTTTTTTTCACCCTCCCTCTGCCTGCTTCAGTTCAAACTGCTAGTGTTTCCTATGGGTGGTTGATTAGGTCTGTGGTTCACACCTGTACTAACATCCTTATCAAAAGATTGTGGAGCCATTGTCTTGGTAAGTCTTGCAATATGGTAAGGCTGAGAATTTTCCAAATCTTTAAGTTCTGATTAGTTTTTGTTAAACAATTTCTTCTTAAACTCATTAGTCTCTTCTTGCATTTCACTCTATGCAGTCAGAAGAAAACATTTTGCTCAGCAATCTCTGGCTAAATAGCCAAATTTCATTGCTCATGTGTGTCATGTTCCACAAAATACTAGAACATGAACACAATTCTGCCAAATTCTTTGCCAATTTATAACATAAATCACCATTTATCAATTATCCGATAACTTGTTTCTCATTTTTAACTAAGATTTCATCAGAATGCCTTTATCATACATTTTTTTTACCCATATTATGTTGTTGATTATTTATCATCTAAGAGGATGGAAGCTTTCTCTACAACCCTCCTCGTTTTCTTTCTGAGTCCTCACCAAAATCATCTGTAACATTCCCTACATGACATTCATACACTTTTCTGATATGTGCCTCAAAATTCATCTAGCCTCTACCCATTGCTTAGTTTCAAAGATGCTTCCACATTTGTAGGCATTTTTACAGTAATGCCATATTCCCAGTATCAATTTCTTAGCCAGTTTGGGTTGCTGTAACAAAATACCACAGATTGGGTGGCTTAAATAATAGATATTTATTTTCTCACTGTTCTGGAGCTGGGAACTCCAAGATTAGGCTACCAGAATGGTTGGATTTTGCTCAGGGCCCTCTTCTAGGCTTGCACTGGCCACTTTTTCACTATATGTTCACGGTCTTTCCTTTGTGGGTGCAAGTGTGTGTGGATATCTCCAATTATCTATATCTATGGCAAGAAAATATGTCTGTCCATAGAGACAGACAAAAAGAGATAGAGACATCTCCTTCTCTTCTTATAAATTCACTAATATCATCTTGGTGGCTCTATCCACATGACCTCTTCCAAACCTAATAACCTCCTGAAGACCCCAACACCTAATATATCACATTGGCGTTTAGGGTTTCAACATAGGGATTTTGAAAGACATAAACTTCTAGTCCAAAACAAAGGGCCTATGATTTGACTAGAAACTTAGAGTTCTAAAGCCACCTGAGATTGCCTGCATGATCTCAGATGTCACACATACTCAATCGTACTGTTGGAAAGTACTCTAGCCACTGCATTAGTATAGATTGCATTGAACTGACACTGGGAAGAGTTCTTCCCAGGTAGAGGAAAAATCAGGAAAATGGATCCTGGAGCAAGATTAGTCCTTGTTTTCTAGGAATTGAATTTCCTGGGAGCTGGAAGGAGATCTGTATGGGGGAGGTTAGATGAAGCAAATACTTGGCAGAGAGGTAAAAATCTGGGATAGGAAAATAGTTGTCTCTACAGGATTACACAGTAGTATTTGTAGAGAATAAAGTGATAGAATGCTGCAGACTGAACTCTTTGTTAGCATTTGTGGAGAAGGAGTGATGTAGAGGTAAATGACTAGCAACAACAGATGAGTGGGTTTCATGGCAGAGCTAAGAGAGAATCTGCAGGAGGAGTGGAGAGGTTGGGAAACTTAAGGGCTGCTTCATTTTTCTGAGTATTTTAGAGGATGCTGACCCTTGAAATAAATGGGGGATGGAGGTGGGAATGGATATTGATTATTGTTATATTTACATGTAAACTGGATGCAGCAGGGTTCCCACTCGTTTTTATGCCTGAAGGAGGGAATATTTGCTAACTACACGGGATAAACTTTACTGTGATTAGCACTTAAAGTCATCTTTTCACCCTTTAAAGAAAGGAGGGTATATTTTAAGTCATTGCAAACTTTGAGGCAAGTCCTTCCAAGGGGAAATTGCTCATCTCCTCACTAGAGGTGTTGCAAACTTGAGTGCCATCTGAGCTTTGATGAAAAACACATCAAGAGTCTTTCCATTAGATCAGAGTTGGTAACCCCTCACCTCATTTCTTTTCTTTTCTTTTTTTTTTTTACGCTAAGGTGTAAATATTTTAGGCTTTTTTTGTCATATTCTTTCTGTTGCAACTATTCAAGTCCACTGTTGTATCAGAAAGCAGCCATAGACAATAAACAAATGAATATATCTGTGTTCCAATAAAATCTTATTTATATACTCTGAAATCTGATTTCCATACAATTTTTACATGACATACAGCAATATTCTTTAAAGTTTTTGCAATATTTAAAAATTTAAAAACCATTTTCAGCTGTGGGCAACACAAATGTGGAGTGAGCTGGACTTGGCCAGGTGGGCCATAGATGTCGACTTCTATGCTAGATTGTAGCAGGCAATGAAGGGCAAATGACTTTTTTCCTATGAAGATGAGTGAAAACCAGCCTCTTAATAATAGCAGTTCAGCCTCTTCACTGTTGGGAGAAGGCTCCCTTCATTAAATCGCCTACAAAGTATGTCCTTCTGACAAAGACAAGCATTAATTTTTCTCTGAGAAAAATGCAGGCTGGTCTGGTAATAAGAAAAGGACATTTTTTTTTTTTCCTGAGAGCTTGGTTTTGTGTTTTGTCTTTTGTGAACAACAGACCACCCTATTACTATGCTAAGAAGCATTTGGCTCTTTCTTGCCAGACCTGAAACTTGGCTGAATCACAAGAACAACCATGCTGGTTGTCAATGGATGTCTTTTTGGTGCCAAAAGGAGCGGTGCCAACTTTGATTAAATTCTTCTGATTTCTGGCCTCCCACTGGTGGGGACAATGAGGAATGGTTCTTGCCAATTCCTCCCAAAACATATATAAAACTGTTCTTAAAAACAAAAATAGCATATTGGGCATATTGTTTTTCTTTAAGAAAATAACCACTTGACAACATATCAACATTTTTCCATGTCATCTATTACATTAAGTGTCTATACTCTATTTCATCATAAATTATAAAATAACCTGATCAAATTTCTCATTTAGGGTTTGAAATAGTGGTCAAATTTTTGCTATTGTAAAAAACAGTGTGGTGAAATTCCAGTTAGATAATTTTTGTTTTTGTGCAGATTCATGATTGTGTTTTTAGGATGAGTTCCCAGAAACAGAATTGCTGAAATAAGCATATATTGAAAGCTTTTGATAAGTGTCACAAAAATACACTCTGCAGTTATCTCAATCAATTTATATTCCCATCAACAAAACATGAAAATATCAATTTCTCTATATTCTCGGTATTAAAATTTAATTTGTTAGCAAATCACAAAGTTTTAAATAAAACTTTTTATTTATATATACCTTTCTCAATATTATGAATATTTGATGGGTCAGGGATGCTGTTGTCTTGATTATTTATTCTCAGTTCCCAGAACAAAGCCCCGCATATCATAGATATTTAATAAATACAGTTTGGATTGAAAAATAAGGGAGAGAAACAAATAATATTGCCAATATCTAGACATGTGTTTCATATCCTCCCTTCACTTTCCAGACAGATTACTTTGTTACAAAATATGTTCTGATCAAATTTATGAGATCTGTCTTTTTCAAAGCTCTGCTTATTAATATGATTTTCTAAATATGCCTGAAAATGTAGAATACAAAAGATTGTAGAAGATGGTTATTTGAATCTCTGATTTTATTTTTTATAAGAAATCTACTCTTTCTATGACCTTTATATTGCTCTCTTTCTCTTTCTGTCAATCTCTCTGTTTAAAAATCCAATTATATAATTCATTGGATCAGGGATATGCATTTTTTATTTAGCGTGTGTATGTATCCAAGGCTTGGAAATGTTTTCATTTGTTGGATACTTACACAGGCTGGATAACAGCATAAATAAATAGCCTTGGACAAGTCATAAATGGAAATCTCCTTGTTGTCAACTGAGTGCAATTAGGATTTTGCTATCATAATAATAGTTGCAGCTGTGCTTTCAAATGAAGAAATGCCCGCAAGGGCAAGATTCTCTCTTTAGATTGATACCCTACTGCTACTTGATTGTCTCAGTTGACTTATAGACCCTGCAGTGCTGAGTAAAATAATTGTCTATTTACACAGGCAAAGTAATTCCTGACTCCAAGGTCACTTGCAGTTTATAGGAAAGAGAGAAGTTTCGCCCTCAGGTGAGAACCATGGGAAACAGTAACAGATTGGCTGCACCCACCACTTTCAGAAGATCTTCCTCTGTTAAGAGTTTTGTAAGTTTAAAATATTAGCTCACTCTGGGAGGCCACATTGTCTTCTTTGTTCACTGAGGTATTGCTAGCATACCTCAAAACCTGTCTTATAGTAAAAGCTTATTAAATGCTTTTTGACTGGGGGATACCTATATTTTCCTTTTTTGGAATCTGCTAATCAATAAGTACTTTCTGAGCACTTATAAGTGCTTGGTAAATGGATGGAGTTAGAGAATATAATGCTAAGTAAAGTTAGCCAATCCCAAAAAAACAAATGCCAAATGTTTTCTCTGATATAAGGAGGCAAATTCATAATGGGGTTAGGGGTGGAGCATGGGAGGATTAGAGAAACTCTAGATAGGGCAAAGGGGTGGCAGAGGAAGGGAGGGGACAAGGGGGAAGGAAAGATGGTGGAATGAGATGGACATCATTACCCTAAGTACATGTATGAAGACACAAATGGTGTGACTCTACTTTTTATACAGCCAGAGATATGAAAAATTGTGCTCTATGTGTGTAATATGAATTGTAATGCATTCTGCTGTCATGTATAACAAATTAGAATAAATTTTAAAATGTTAAAAAACAGCAAGTGGTTGGTGCTTACAAGTTATACAGTTCTTGTTTTAAAGGTGCCCATAATCTAAATGGAGAGACTAAAATACCCACTAAATTAGATTACAGTGTCATTCGGTGTATTAAATTCACTGCCTCACAAATCACCTGTAATTCTCCCTGCCCCGATTGATCTTCAGCTCCTAATATGTCCACTCTTGTGTGATTGCCACTCCCCAAGTATAGACTAGATACATTAAGTTAAAGTTAATGTAGAAATATGGCAGAGCTAATGAGATGTCATTTCAAAGTATCTAAGTTAAAAAAATGACTGGCTTCTGTCTTGGGTGTGTCCTTTCTCACTCCCTTGGGCTGCCAGCTCTGAGGGAAGCCAGCTGCTTCATTATGAGGCAACTCTTTGTAATGTTCCATGTGAGTGAACATGGAAGTAGATACCGTTTCCCAACTTCCAGCCCAAGTCAAAGTTTCAGATGAGATTAGTTCCAGATGATAGCTTGACTGCAAACACATGAGAAACCTTGAGCGGGAGGTGCCCATCTGAGTCACACATGTATTCCTCACATATACGATATTCAATGTTGTTTACAAGATGCTAAATCTTCTAAAAGTAATTTTTAAATATTTAGTGCATTATAATTATACGTACTAATGGGATTCATTGTGACATTCATATATTCACATAACATAATTTGGTCAGTTTCACTCCCCAGTACGTCTCCTCTCACCCCTCTTCTCCCTCTCCCTAGTCGCCTTCTTCTTCTCTACTATTTTACTTGAATTTCATGATCTTCTCCCCATTCTTTTTTGTTTACCTTTCTCCTTTCTAGCTTATGCATATGACAGAAGACATACAACCATTGACTTTCTGAGTTTGGCTTATTTAACTTGATGTAATGCTTTCAAATTCCATGTATTTCTTACAAATGACAATTTCATTCTTCTTTCTGGCTGAGTAAAATTCCCTTGTGTATACATACTACATTTTATTTATCCATTCATCTGTTGACACCTACACTGGTTTCATAATTTGGCTATTGTGAATTGCTAATGTAAACCTGAGTATGCATGTATTGCTATGCAAAGGTGACTTTAATTCTTTAGGATGCATATCAAGGAATGGTATAGTTTGGTCATATGATATTTCCATGCCTAGTCTTTTGAGAAACCTCCATACTGATTTCTATAGTAGTTGTACTAATTTACAACCTCCCAAACAGTGTAAAAGTGATCCATTTCCTCCACACCCTCACGAACAATTTATTATTGTTTGTATTCTTCTGCCATTCTGACTGGTGTGAGATGAAATATCACTGTACCTTTGATTTGTATTTTGCTGATTACTAATGTTGGAATTTTCATATATTTGTTGGCCATTTGTATTTCTTCTGTTGAAAACTGTCTGTTTAGTTCATTTGCCCATTTATTTACTGTATTTTGGGGGGTGTTAAGTTTTTTGGGTTCTTTATATGTTCTGGATATTAATACTCTGTTGAGAGAATACCTGGCAAAGATTTTTTCCCATTCTCTAGGTTCTCTCTTCCTGCTCTTAATTGTTTCTTTTGCTGTGCAGAAGCTTTTTAACTTGAGGCCATCCTATTTATGAATTCTTGGTATTATTTCCTAAGCTTTAAGAGTCTTGAGGAAATTGTTGCCTGCACTTATATGTTAGAGTGTTAACCCTATGTTTTCTCCAAACAGTTTAAATCCTTAAATTTTAAAAGTGCACTGTTATATAGCAGTAAATACCAAAAGGGGTCCTTTGATTTATACTTCTATGAAAGAAATTTTGGTGTACACCTCTATCAAAATGGCCCTTTATGTGAACGTACTTTCCATCCTTTTTAATATGGACAATTTTCATTTATCCATACATTGTTGTTCAGAGTGGGCTTGTGGTGCCCTTGTAGTAATTAAATATTCTGGTTAAAAAGAAGGGCAGGGAGATCCTTGGCCAGGAGTTCTGAGTAGAATATGTCACTTCCTGAGAGACTGCATGCATGACCAGCTCACCAGCAGCTGTTCTTTCTAGCTGGCCCCATTTAGGAAGTCTTATATTGTAACAGTGATCTCCTGTAAGTCATAACTATCCATTAGATCCCTTTCTTTGGTTCACAATTCAAATACAAAAGCCAAAAGTTTTATTTTATTTTATTTTTTTTTTTAGCATGTAGCAAATTCACTTATATCAAAACTATTCCAGTCTGCTGTAAGGCTACTTATATTCTTTATTCCACTTGTTTGAGAATTTTTGTGCCTAGTTGTAAAACATTAATGCTTCTGATTATGGGTCTTGTCAGATCCTGTTGGGGATGTTAAATAATACTAAGTAAAAGCATTATGTTATATTTCTAATACTTCAAAAAAATAGGATTTCTGAAAAACATCTAGCCCTCAGATTTTGGATACTGGGTTGTGGGACTTTGCTGAATTCTTTGGGATAGTATTTCACAGAATAAAATGCAGGACCAGGACTATAAGAAGTTTGGAAGATCCAACTTTTGGTTTTGGAAAAGGTTTACTTTCTCTCCTGCCCAAATTAGTGTTCCTATCCTCACATATATATATGCTGAATTATCCATGATAAAATTGGCTGTGCCTAAACCACAGTTGTGATTGACATTGGGTGGAGCTGGGAGAAAAGTTAGGTTCTGACATTATCCAGAGACAAGGCTCAGTGATTAAAACACAACACAACATCCCTAGAGTCTACTTGTTTGTTTGTAGTTTTTTTTTTCTTCTACTTCCAGAAGCAAGAACTGATCCATTGTCTCCAAGTTTATTTCATCATAAGTCAGGGGAAATTCCTTGCTTTCATTTGCTCCTATGTTCCAGATATTAAAATTGTAGTCACTCTTGACTGGCTTAACCGTTAATCCAGCTCTTAAAACACAAAATATGAATTTAACATCTGGGCAATCTCTGATTCAATGAGTCAAGATTATAGAGGGTAATACCTGCTGAAGAACTGTAATTTCAAAGGGATCCTAACAACATGTTTTAAAAAGTTATTTAGCTTTTGCACCTTAGTTTTCTTATCTGCAAACTGGTGTAAACAATAATAGTCCTCATTCAAATTATTGCAAAGGTTAAATAAGTTAATATCATGTAAGGTATCTGGAAAAATACTCAGACTCATATGAATAATGATGATTCACCTGTTTTACATCTGCCAAAACTTGTCAGGTTTGTCTATAGTCTAAATTTAATTCTACCTTCTCTTAGGCCTGCCATCATTGCTATTATAATTTATCATTAATATTACATTATTTATTATTATAATGAGTAAGTTCTTAAACTGCCTAAACTTTCTCTTGGTTTGAGCTAGATTTTTCTTGCTTTATTTTATTTCTGTTATTAGTTATTATTTAATGTATTTAAATATGTTTTCCTTGTCTTTTTCAGGATTTTCTGGATTCAGCTTTATTACCAAAAATATTTTTATTTTGAATCTTACTTTTAATTGTAGAATAAAGTTTCTTTTTTACTTTTGTTCTTTAAACCTCCCTCCCACTTCTCTCTTTCTTTCTGATCTTACAGCATTAGTAAGCAGCATTTGTTGATGATATTTTAGAAGTAAAAACATTTTTTCTAAATATTCCTTAAGTCATATCTTATTGTGATGATGTGATAATTGATAAGGGTAGCTCTGACTAGGTAATTGCAATGGGCTTTTGACCATTTAACTCAGATGACAACTATCGCTATTACTCTTTATATTTGTGTACTAATATTTGATTAATAGGGTTCCACATATGAAATTGCTTGTGATTCTCATAACACTGTAAGATATATACTATCGTAGCCACTTAGATAAAGGAACTAAAGGACTAATAGGTTGAGTAATTTGTCTAAACTAAGCCACTAGGACATAAAATCTGTAGGATCTTGGTCTTCTCACTCCAGGTCCCATTTCTCAATTCTCTTTCTAGGGCTAGGGAGATAACTTGGTGGTAGATCACTACCTGGTACAACACAAAGCCCTGGGTTCAATCCCAAGCACCTCACAAACTATCAATTCTGTCTTTCCAAAAAAAGGATAAATGTTGATAAATGACAATTATCTAAAGCATAGGCAATTGTAGTATGCTAAAGTACTTAGAAACGCAGTTCTAGATACTTTCCCAATAATCATTCTTTATTAGTCTGCTTTTCATCACTATAATGACATACCAGAAGCAGCCTGCCTTTTATAGTGAATAATTTATTTAGCTCACACTTAGGAGTTTCACCTCTATTGGCTCAGTTTTGGTGAGGGTCCTCTCCACTGTGTCACATCATGGCTGATGGCAGGAGCATGTGTGGAAACCAGTGATCACATGTGGATGCAGGAAGCCAGAGAGCAAATGGGATGGGTGTCATATTGGCTCAGGCATATATAACAATCCTTTTGAGAACTCAAGTGTTCTGTGACAGTGATCTTAAACCCTTCCAAGAGTAATCTCCCTCCCTCTTATGACCTAAGGACCTCCCATAGACCTCACTTTCTAAAGGTCCTACCACTTCCCAGTGTCACCACTGTAGGGACCCAGTGTCTGACACACAAACCCTTGGGGGACATACCATATCATATCGAATCCACAATACATCCTGAATAAATCCATACACTACAGGAAAGTTATAGTGATTCTCATTCCATTAAAACCATCATAGGATGGAGGAGTTGTTTTGTTATGGAAAATGAAAATCCCAAAGAAAATGTAAATCAAGTTGGCAAAACGCTGATGTGATAGCTCCATTCATCAACCCTAGTCTTTTGATAAATTTTCTGTCAATCTAAAAAGAACAGTTTTATTTTTCTTAAGAAACCATTTTTGGAATTTATATTACTGATTTTTCTTCTAGCCATAAAATGAGTCTAAAAAACATTTCATAAAATATAATTTATATATGTAGATAAACCATGGAGTTTTGCTTTCTATGCCTGTACTCAGAGGCAAAGGTATCTTAAAATTCTTACTAAGAATTTATAAAGCACCTGCCCTCAGCAACTCTAGCAAACCAGCCCAGCCCAGCAGTGCCTTGCCCTGGTGAAATAAGGTAGCAGCTGGTCAACGGAGCATTTCATACTACATCCAGCTAATGTTTTCCTGAAGATGGCTCAAATAGAAAATAAACTGCGTTTTTTCCAATACTAGATTAGAAAATCTTTACTGAAGGAAACTCAAAATTCCATTTGGGTCTGTAGCTTTGGAAATACAGAATGAACAAATTTCCAGTGTAGAAAGACTTGAAGTTGTGGGTATGATATTAAAATGAGCTTACTGAAATGTGTAAAACTCACATGTTATTTGGAATCACTCTGCTGTAATTTTTGTTTACGAAGCTATCTCTCCCACTCAATTATTAATCTTTCGATGACAGGGATGGGGTTTTATTGATCTCTGTATTTACAGACCTAGCATAAGGAGCTTGTGATGTAACTGCCTAATGAGCCAGGAACAGAGCGAGTACTCAGGAAACACATGCTGAATGCTTAGCGTCCAAAAAGGAAAAATGAAAAGAAAAACCCCTGCGGAATCTGATAAGCCTTTATTATTATTTTTTTTTCTAGCAGGAAAAGATTATAATATTATTTCTTTGTTTAGTACTGAATGCAATTTAAGGGTATGTGGACAGAAAGGCAAGAGAAAGAAATACTGATCAGAGATATATGCAGGGTTCTGTTGGGTTGGAGACAAGTATTAACCTAGCTGGCAGCAAAGACCGTGTGTGTGTCTGTGTATTGTGCACACATGTGTGTGTGTGTGTTGTTTTCCAGAAGGAAATGATATTTTGAAGGATAACAAAGCACAGCAACCACATCTAGAAGGTAGAAAGGTGTTTCTCATGATAGAAACAGCAAAAACCCAGAGGAGTGCTACAGCCCAATGAATGGGGAGTCCTCAGCCTCTGTGTGTACTTTCTTGTGAGTTCTCTCCCTCCCACTCCCCTTTATAATATTTTTGCATTTCTTCATCTAATCATCAAGCATTTTGTATATATGTATGTATGTATTTATTTTTTTGCCAGGGATTAAACCCTGGGCACTTAACCACCCAGCAACATCTCCAGTCCTTTTTTTATTTTAAGGCAAGGTCTCACTGAATTGCTGAGGCTACCTTTGAACTCAAGATCCTCCTGCATTAGGCTCCCGAGTTGTTAGGATTATAGGTGTGCACCACCATTCTCGGCTTGTATGGACTTTTACCTCAAACCTTTCTCCAATCTTCCTTGCTGTGTTGCTTTTATCAAAATTCATGTTGTAGGGCCTGGGGTTGTGGCTTAGCGGTGGAGTGCTTGCCTAGTATGTGTGAGGCATTGGTTCAATTCTCAGCACCACATAAAAAGAGATAAAATAAAGCTATCATGTCCAACTATAACTAAAATAAATAAACAAATAAAAATTTAGAAAAGATTCATGTTTTGACTCTTCCTTCTATTACATTTTACTTTTTATCTTCAGATTTTATCAACTTTTATGCCCTTTACTTTTATGATTTTGACTCACTTCTATTGACCTTTATCTTTGATTTTATGTGTTTTATCTTATCATTTAATAGTTCTTATGCCTTTATCATCAATTGTGTTTGCATGCTTATACTTAATTTCTACTTTATTTTTCTCTTATCCTACTCTCAATTTCACACTTTTATTCTTTCTTTTTAAATGTACTGTTTCTTAAAAATACTATTTCTTCTATTTTTTTTTCAGTCTCCTTTTGCTTTTGTTGTTTTGATAATGGGAGCAGGAGGTGCCCTTTCCTGGGTAGCTGTATCTTTCTCTCCTACCATGGTCGCCCAGCCTCAGCTCTGTGCCTCTCCTCACTCCCACTTACTTCCATCCTTTTCATCTCATTCTTGGTAAATGAGTTAGTTTTTAAGCCAAGAGCCCGTCAGTCAGAAAATTCAGACTGAAGTCCCAAATCCTCTGATAGCTCTCCACTGAGCACTTCTAGTGGTCATTTTTCCATGAACTGAAATGTCTGTGAACACTGTTCAGTTTGACACATTTAAATGCATTGTTCTCTATCACTTGGTCAGCAATAATATTTTCACCTGCTGTGGGCTATAGTCTCAGCCTTGCAGCCTTCAAAGTGTTAAAAGGTGAAGCCAATGTTTAGTGAGAGAAATGAAATGTATGTTCCAGACTGTGCTCCTAGGGCTTTGGAGCCTAGAAGCAGAAGGACACCCAGGAGAGAATGCGACTGTGTCAGGCTCTTACAGGTGAAGGCTTCTGAGACTGAGGGTGCAGCAAATGTAGCACATTTGCCTGGCATCTACAAGGCCCTGGGTTCAATACCTAGAGCAATAAATAATAAAATAAACAAAATTGAATAGTAAAGGCTCCCCCTTCTCAGGTGACCTGTATTGATCCACAATCTGGATACTCTGCTACACCTATGTGCTGCTGGTCAGGGGTCAAGTAGAAAGAGGAGCAGAATGAAAGAGAAACAATTCTGTTTGAATGGGTCTAACTTCTTATGTCCATCCTAGAGTTGTCATTCTTGCTTTTATAAAAGGGATTTAGCTCATAAAAACTGATTTTCTTGGTTTCTTTGTTTTCTGAGGTTCTGGATCAAAACTAAGTTCAGACTGTTCTGTGCAACATAAATTCCATAAGTGTGGTCTAAACAGGTGGTCTATGGCTTGCTTACTTATGTAAATTCATATAGTCGTACATACAAATCAATTCATACATCAAATCAATTGTATACTTACCAGAGGATTGTTAAAATCATTTCTGTAGTTTCCTATGCTTTTCATGGTTTCTTTCATTGCTATAACAAATAACTACCAGCTGGTTGGCTTAATTTATTCATTCCCTCACAATTCAGGAGGACAGAAGTCCAAATCAAGGTGTTGGTAGGATCAGTTCTTTCTAGAGACTTTGAGGGAGAATTCATGCCAGGACATTTCTTTAGCTTCTGGTGGCCCTAGGCATTCCTTGGATTCTGCAACATAAGTCCAAACTCTGCCTCCCTCTTCTTTACAAGGCCTTTTTCTCTGTTTGTCTCTAACTGTTCTCTTTTCTCTCATATGGTCACCAGTCATTAAGTTGAGCGGCCCACACTGAATCCAAGGTGACCTCAGCTTGAGGTCCTTAATTCAATGACAACCACAAAGACCTTTTCCAAATAAGATCACCTTCATAGGTTTTGGAGATTAGGGTTGGACATATCCTTTGGGAGTCAGTATTCAACCTATTAAATTGTTAGTCATACATTTATTATTTCTTTGCTAATAAATGTTAGTAAACAAGGGTAACTAAATGGTGCATAGGTTAAGACTTCAAAATAATACATATTATTAATAATCTAGACAAAGATCCCTTAATATAAAGAAGAAAACCTCAAACTACCTGTTTTAAATTTTTTAAAATACAGTTTATTATAATGAAATAAGAATATTCTTGATAGATGTAGTATAGGAACTCAGCTCCAGGAAGCAGATTCAGGATCCCAGCAGGTGGATAATCAAGGCATGGTTGAGATATAGTCATCTTTTATTCAGAGGTAGCAGCAGCCTCTAGCCAGCTTCAGCTTTAATCCTCACTCACTCTTGCCCCTTTCTTGGCCCCGCAGAAGTGAAATTCATTAGTGCTGATGAATATCACTGCAGTTTATTATTGCTCACTGTTGTTAAAAGGAAAACTTCCTTAAACCTGACATTTAGTAGAAGTAACTTGAACAATTATAAGTAAAACAGAACAAATCAAAACAAAGTCATACAAAATAAAAAACAGTCCTCAGTCTACCAGTCTCCAGAACTAAAGCAGGTTAATAAGACTGTTTAATAAGACTCCAACCAATAACATGATCTGACAGCATTTACAGAAAACAGAAGTGCTGTGTAGAGACAACTTGATTGGTTACAGCTTAATTGCTTGATTGGTTACAGAGCCTTCTTCAATCAACTGCAGCTCAGCTCTTGGAGTTACACTTCATATTGATTTGGTCTGTTTGTGCTTGGTACTGGAGCCTCGTTCAAATTATTGCCCTCCCACAAATTTTATTCAATATTGCTATATAGATTCTCCCTCCTTAATATATTATAATTTATTCAATCTCTCATCCTAGTATTTTGTTATTATAAATAATGCTGGTATTGCTAAGGGAAAGAGATCATACAGCAACGGAAAGTCATTACCTGGTTCACATAAACTAGTAAGGATAAGGGCTTAACCCTCAAGTTGCTAGATTAATGGAAGCAGAATTTAAAGTTGGCCAAGAGAGAGTGGCAGTATATAGGCATTCTGTGATAGGATGTAGCACTATGGCTTGGGCCCTGGTTTATTGCTTTAATATGTTGCTAAGATGGCCTGGAGTGTTTGAAAGAATAAATAGCTTTCACAAATGAAGTAGAGATGTTAAAAGTGCCATGGGGGATGGGGTAGTAATCAGGAAGCTCAGAGCAACAGGCATGCTTATTGGCACTATGAAGTATCAGTGTTCCTTGGGATGACCCTCAGTTCCTTTCATTTTCCAAGGTAAGAGGGGATGTGATAGTGAGGGCTCCAACTGTGCAGAAAAACTCAAGTGATTCATGTGGTAGGACATGTGATCATGTTAGTGGCTCCTTAGGAATAAGGTGGTGGGGTAATAGGACCCTGGATTAGCAGAAGACAGCTGTAGGCACTTAAGGTATGTCTGATTAGCATAATGCACTGCAAGGTTGGGATGGCAGTCAGGGGTCCTGACTCACAGGAATATATGGATATGACTCAGCACGATTTTCCTATAGGCAGGATAGATGGGCAGCCAACAAAAGTACTGATTAATATATGTATCAGAAGGGATCAAGAAGGACAAGTAGATGAGGAGGTCAGCCTTCTAAGAGGTAAATCATTATGTGACCAGTTTCCAGACATGAGTTAGTTCTCAGACTAAGAGCCACAGAGTAAGTGAACAGTTGTAGTCAGCCATAAAGTAAGTGAACAGTTGTAGAACAGTTGTAGAAAGACCCTGAAATGGCACAACAGGTGTGCCTCCTTATAATTCTCCTGGTCTTCCTCATACGAACTAGTTAGAGATGGATAATTACTCTAGGGAAAGGGACTTGAAAACTGTTAGATACAAGATCTTAATGGGGCTAAGATTAGAATAGGGTCAACATATTTTGATTGCCCTAAATAGGTGTTAGCTAGGTTTTAAACAAACCCAGTTTGACGGTTTTTTTTTTTTTTTGATGTTGAGTTTTGTATATCTATAGTGATTATTGATATATTTGGATTTATTTTTTACAATCTTATTTTATATTTTCTATTCTTTTCTGCCCTCCAATAGCATTTTCTATTTTTCTTTCATTTTTGCCTTTTTCTCAATTAAGTTGTTTTTTCTCTTGTATCCTCTCCCCATCCCCTGCTGCTTTTTCCCCTATACTACTTTGAATGTTATAAACCCTAATTTGTTTTAGCACTTAGCTTCACAATTTTACTATCCATATGTTAAAATGTCTAAATATTTTTATCTTCTTTAAAATAACTTAGAACATTTACTCATCTCCCCTTTCCAAATCTATGTTTTACCCCGAGGATTTTTAGTTATATATAGTTTAAAGCCCACTATAGATTTTTATTTAGATTTATCCACAGTTTTTTTATTTCCCTTGTTTACCATTAGTTTTATCTTAATCTTTCTTTCGGAAATTATTTTCTTTGTTTTACAAGTAAAAAGTTTAGATTTTTCTTTAAAGAGGACTTGTTGATAATAAACACTCAATTTGTCCAAAGTGTTTGTTCTTTTTCTTGAGTCATATATATTTTCTGAGGATCTAATTCTCAAACACACACACACACACACACACACACACACACACAGGTTTTTAATCCTGCATTTGTACTTGGCATAATAATGTGATATGAACATTATATAAGCTCCCAAATAATCTAAAAATGATTTAACATTTGTTTAATATTCTATTTATGTGCAAACATAATTTATTTAAGTCATCTCCAAATATTTATGATGTAGGTAGTTCCCAACATTTTACTATTATAATTAATACTGTACCAAACATCCTTGTACATAAATCTTTGTCCTCATTTCTGAGTATTTCTTTAGGGAATATTACTAGAAGTGGAATTTCTGGGTCAGACTATCTCAGCCTTATAAATTTAATTTAGTTTTATACTTCCCCCATCACAACCAAGTCTCTGGCATCACAGTTTAAATTAAAGTTTTTACTTACATTGAAGTCAAGTCACTACCTGATTAAAAAAACAAATCGTATTGACTGACTTAAAATGAGAGTATAGACTCCTTTTCTATTCCTCCCTTCCTATGTCCCACTCTGCATTAAAAGGGTTTTTGTTTTCTTATTTTCGTCATCTTCTCCTAGTTGCATCAGATTCAGAAGAACCTGGTTGATCTATTTCATTTCTTCCTACTTCCTAAGTGAAGATTTTAGCATCCTCATTCTTTTCTCCCTTTCTTCTTTCCCCATCTACCTCCCACATTCTACATGCTATACATTTACATTTAGGCTTTAAAAAGCTGTAAATTGTTTTGTAACCATAGTTCAAACATTCCAGAAGCTGATTTTTACTGTTGAAAGCAGTAAGCTTCCCATGATCACACCTGTGCAGGTGCTGCTGCCTGTACAGTGAGCATGGCCGCTAAGCAGTGTCACGATGGCACCACTTTCTCCTTCTCTCCACCTCTGCCACTCTTCCTTCCTTCCTCACTTTTTTCATTGATTTTTTTCTACTTTATCTTTAAATACTGGGGAGATGTCAGGATTTGTTGCATCAAATGGGAAAAAATGTGTTTGTTAGGAAGAGTTTGAAGAGTCTGAGTGTCAGCTATGTATTGCAAGTTGCACAGAGGAGAGACTGAAGGAGCTCTGAAGGTCAAGAGAGCTTAGAGAAACTGATTTGTGAGACTTTGATGTATTTCAATGTTTTGCTGTTATTCAGACAGAACTGGATATCTTACATGGGATGATTTTTAAATGTGTAAGTGTTTTGAAAACTACTCCTTTCATTTTTAAACTTTTGATTTATAGAGAAAGTGAATGGCAGGGTGGTTGGGGAGAAGGAGTCAGGGAGGGAGAGGGGGAAGGAGCAGGAGGGAGATCTGCTGAGGTGAACCATAGATTTGTCTGGTTGTTGTTCATGCCTTTGGCTAAGAGAAGTTCTGAAATAATTGGAAAATACCTTTTAATTTTTACTCAGAAGTCACTGTTCTCCTCAGTTTTATTCTGATGAGAGATATTTGCACAGGAACACTTTTCATTCTAAATATAAGTGCTATAGCTAACAATAAGCATTAAATGCTAAATCACTATAAATGTGGCTAGAAAATGTAGTGGAGCCCTTGGATTTCCCTTATACTTAGACTTCTTAGAAAAATCACAGAAATTATAGCACTATATAACACTAGTATATCCAGGTATCTTAGAAATAAATCTCTATAAAGATTTCCAATTATCCCTACAATCAAAATCAAAACTCCTCACATTTTATCCTATCACAATCTAAATCCTGCTTAACTTTCAATCTCATCTCCAGCTCATAGTGTTTTTTTTTTCCCCCAAAGACTTATTTTTTTTTAAAATAGTTCTAAGTTCACAAAAATCTGAGTGGGAAGTTTAGAGATGTCTCTTGTAACCTGTAGGTCCCACACATGCACATCTTTCACTGTATCAATGTCCCTACCAGAGAGGAAAAAGTGTCACAATTTATGAGCCTACATCATCACACCATTATGGCCTGAAGACCACAGTTTACATTACAGTGCAGTCTTGGTTTTGTACAATCAGTGAATTTGGAAAAATGGGTTGGGGCATGTATCAACCATTATAATATATCATAGAGAGTAGTTTTACTGCCCTAAAAATTCTCCATGCTTTTTCTATTCATCTTTTCTCTTAGAACCCGGCAAACATTTGTATTTATACTGTCTCCAGAAAGTTGCATAGTTGGAATCTTACCATATGAAAACTTTTCAGATTGTTTTCTTCACTTTGTGATATGCCTCCTTGATTTTTCATTACCTGATAGTTCATATATTTTTAGTGCAGAATAAAATTCCTTTGGAGGGACCATAATTTATTTATCTATTAACCAACTGAAGGACATGTTGATCATGTCCAAATTATGCAATTATGAGAAAAGCTATTATACACACCCAGGTGCAGAGTGTGAACATTTTTTCAACTCTTTGATATAGATACCAAGGAGAGAACTTGCTGTATTATATGGTAAAAGAATGTTTAGTTCTCTAGGAAACTGCCAAACTATTTTCCTAATGTGATCTAGCATCCTAGAGACAATGAGACTGCTTCTTCACCAGCATAGGCTAGTGTCAATGTTCTGGATTGATCATTGTAATAAGTGTGTAATGGTATAAGCTACACCTATGATTGACACTTATAGAATAGGGCCAATGATTCTGGATTTTGATCATTGTAATAAATGTATAGTGGTATCTCCTTATTTTAATTTGCATTTCCTTGATTACATATGGCATCTTTTCATATGCTCATTTGACATCTGTATATTTTCTTTGGTGAGGTGTCTCTCAAGGTCCTTGGTCCATTTTGATGATCTTTTGTTAGTACATACCTATTAAGAATTGTTATGTGTTCTAGACTTCTTTATTGTTATGTAAAATTCCTCTTTATCTTTGAAAACTTTCCTTGTGTTGAAGTCTGCTTTGTTTGAAATTAATATAGCTACTTTTATTTTCTTTTGATTGGCTCTATCACAGCATCTTTCATTATCTATTTACTTTTAATCTATATGTATATGTGTTTTTATGTTTAAAATGATTTCTTGTAGCCAACTTGGGGTCTTACCTTTAAGAAGAATATGCTGACAAACTTTGTCTTTTAAATGATAAATTTATCCCAATAGCATTCAAAGTGATTATTGACATATTTGGACTAATATCTACCATACTTGTTATTGTTTTCCATTTGTTGACCTTGTTTGTAGTTCCTATTTTTGCCTTCTATTCGTTTGCTGCCTTTTGTGGCTTTAGTTAATGCATTTTTACATATGTGGGTGATTTGGGGATTGAACCAAGAGGTCTTCTACCACTGAGTTACATCCCTGGTCCTTTTATTTTTAGAAAGGGTCTTACTAAGTCATCTAAGCTGGCCTTGAACTTCCACTCCTTCTGTCTCAGCCTCTAGAATCTCTGAAATTACAGGGACATACCACTATGCCCACAGCTAGTGCATTTTATAGGATCATATTTTATGGCCTGTTTTAGTATGTCATATACTTTTTTTTTGAAGTTTTTAAAGGGTTGCCCTAGATTTGCAATATACATTTACAACTAATCCAGTCCACTTTCAAATAACACTATACTGCTTCCTTCCTCCATCTGGTCTCTTGAATCATTGATGTCATTCATTTCACTTACACATAGGAATGCACGTGGTGTGTGTGTGTGTGTGTGTGTGTGTTAATAATACATTGTTACTGTTATTACTTTGAACAAATAGTTTTTAGTTAGGCCCATTAAGAATAAGAAAAATGAGAGCTTTTATTTTGCCTTCACTCTTCTTTCTCTACTGTTTTCCTTTTCTTTATGTATATTTAAATTTCTGGCCTATGTAATTTTCCTTCTTTATATAACATTTATTTTAACCTTTTTTTTTGCAAGGCAGGTCTAATGGCAACAACTTCTCTCAATTTTTATATGTTTTGGAAAAGTATTTCTTGTTCACTTTTGAAGGACAAGTTTTCAAAATACAGAATTTAAAATAGTGTTTCTTCCCCCACCTCCTCTTACCACTTTGAATAATTTGCTTCATTCTTCATGGTTTCTGATGAGAAGTCAAAATTGATTCTTCTTTTTGCAAGTTTGAGGTCAGCCTGGGCCAACTTAGTAAGACCCTGTCTACAAAAAAATTTAAAAAAGGACCTCTTAGCCAGAGGTGTTTTCTTTCAGCATTTTTTCTTAATCTTCAGTGTTCTGTGATTTGAATATGATATGCCTAATTTTTTTGGCATTACCTTGCCTTGTCTTTGATAATTTTGGTTCTGTGGTATGGTGTCTGATATTAATTTGGGAGAAATTCATAGTCATTATACTGTAGATATTTATTCTGCCCTTTCTTTTTTTTCCTTCTTATATTCTTGTTACATGTATTTTTACCTTTTGTCATTGCCCTGCAGTTCTTGGATATTCTAGTTCCTGCCCCACACTGGAGTCTTTTTGTGTCTGCTTTTCAGTTTTTGATACTCCTATCAGGATATTCGCAAGCTCAGAGATTCTCAGTCATATTGCGTCTTCTAATAAACCCATCAGAGGCATTCTTCATTTGATCTCTAGCATTCCTTTTTTGGCTGTTTTCTAGAATTTCTGTTTCTCTGTTCACATTGCCCATCTGTTCTTGCTTGTTTGCCACTTTTATCAATTAAGGAGAGCCTTCAGCTCTGTTTCTTCTTGCTCCTCAACCAGTGTTTATTAGCAAACCTCATGATTTTTCCCCTGATAGTCAGACATGATCTAATGGGTAAAAAGAACAGCTGAAAATAGGCCTTTATTATGTGGTGGTTGGGTGGGGACAGGAAGTGTTCTCCAGACCTATGATCAAGACTCAGTCTTGAGTGAGCTTGTGCTACTCTTGACTATAAATTTCAAATTTTCCTCAGTTGGGGCTGGTGGCTGGTGTTGGGGTATGGCCTGGAATTGGGTGTCTCTCATCTTACAGATCAGTTACACTCTGCAAATCCCCGAGCAGGTCACGTTCTGCTTAAATAGTTTCACCTGTGGACAGCCTTAATAAGAACAGAATCCACTCATGTATTCCAAAATGGTTCCTGCTCTCCTCGTCCTGCTGGGCACCTGCAAAGGCTTTGGTTTGCTTTGTTTTGATGCTTGCTGGGAGACCCTCATAGAGCTTCAGGAGGTGAGATTCCAGAAGTGCAGTTGTCCCTCCCACCCTGGTGTCCTGGAGTTTCATCTTTGAATTCTCCACACTGAGCCTTCAGCAACTTGTTGACTGTGTGGCTCTGGTTCCCAAGGACTCTCTGCCTGGTAAGTTCTGATTTTCTGTATCTACCAGTTTGCCTCCTTAATTTGGGGATCCCTGGTTTGCCCTGTGACCTCATCTCTGTGGAAGAGTTGTTGACTTTAACATTTGTTCGGCTTTTTGCTTGTCAGAATGGAGTTGTACCCTCTCAGTAGTTTACATTCTTGGCCAGGAACTGCAGGTACTCACGATGCTGTTTGTACCGTCAGATATATCAAGCTGGATCCTGCCTCAGAGTCTTTGTACTCGATATTACTTTGCGGGAGGAGTGCTCTTCTCTTCTCTTTCTTTCTTTCTTTTTTTCTTGGTGGTTCTGGGTATGGACCCAGGTGTGTTCTACCACTTAAGTATGCACCCAGTCTTTTTTATTTTTTGAGACAGAGTCTTGCTAAGTTGTCCGGACTGGCCTGGAACTCAGGATATTCCTGTCTCAGCTGACCTCACAGCTGGGGCCACATGTGTGCCCCTCCATGCCTGGCTTCACCTTTGACTTAACTTAATGGTGGCTTAGGTTTTTCTTATACAATGACACTTGAGATGAGATTCATTTTTTTCTTTGCATCATTTATAAAGCATAGTTGCCTTATCTTGCTCCCACATGGCACTCTATTTTTTATCCCTGTTAGATCCAAAAATTTATCTTATTATATTTCCTCGGTTTTCTTTTTTAATGGTATTTCCAGCATTGAGATTTTTTCTGCCAGGTTAATGCTTAATACATACTTATGGATATGTTGAATGGGTAATACGATGAAAAAATCCTAGAAATACTAACTCCCCTGAAAATATTGGGAGTAGGTCCTCAGACTGTCCTGTGGGGTAACATATGAAGCTGGCTGGATGGTGCTCAAAGGGACTTGAAGGAGGGAAAACCTAGCAACACCATCTTCTTCACCCCTGCATAGGGAGAAAGCTGCTCGAGGAAATGTGTGAAAATTAAGACATCCAAAGGAAAACGAGCACAGACGCAGGGAGCCTTTTCCACATGGTCCCCAGGTCCTCTGTACTGTCTGGGGGGCTTCATATGCAACACATTATCTCATTTCACCCTCACACCACCAGGCAAATAGGGATGTGAACCCTGCTCCCCATATGAAAAACCTGACTTGAGGCAGATAATTTTCCAAATGGTGGCCATTTCTAATTTAGGGAGAACTGAAAATTCAACTCAGGTGGGCTTCAAATCCTAACACTGAAGTATTCTGCATTTAATTTACTGGGGGTAAACATAAAACAGAAATTATACTTTTGAGCTTATAGATCAAATACCCCTAAATTCTACCTTTTAAAAACTCAGTTTTGCATCAGTTTACTGCCTGAGCCTTTGGATCTTGATCTCTGAAAGGGAAAAAGAGATTTTGGAGAACAATAAAAACTCTAGATACTTGGTTATTATACTCATCCTCATATTAGGGGGAGAGCAAACAAGTCCTGCTCATATCTCTTCTGAATATTCTTAAAATCAGGAATCCAGTCTTGTAGAGGAGGAGGAGAAGAAGGAGGTCTGGGTTTTAATCTCTATGAAATCAACTCTTCACTTGCCTTCCTCCTGGGGTACTTATTATCCCTGGGATGCAGTGTAAAGAACGCTAAGCAGTGTGGCAGTGGGTAGCCAAAGTCTTCTTTCCCTCCAATACACAGTGAGTTGCAAGACAGCAGGATATTCAGATTTAGAAAAGATCACAAAAGGTGATAGATCAAGCTTTAACCATATCTGGTCTGAGGGTTCTCTGATAAAGTGAAATAATTAGATTCTACCTATAGATTAGACCCAAAGGTTTTTTTTTGTTTGTTTTTTGTTTTTTTTGTTTTTTTTTTTAAGTTTTAAGGATAATTAAGTTTTAGACAATTCTGTTGGGTAAGAGAATATGGATTTGAAAAATTGTGGGAGTTGGGTTTTTGTGATTTTTACCTTGAATGTCAACAGTTTTCCTCATTTGCCTTGTTATCCTAGTGCTGACATGTTCAAAGTGGGTGCTGTGGCCATGTAAAGTGGGCTGATAAAGAACATCAGTGTTGACCATCTGGGGCTGAAACAGAGCTTTGTTATTTATGACTTTGTATCTTTGGGTAAGATATTTTATGCCTTTGACCCTTAACTTCTTTGTGTATAAAATGGAATTGATAACGTGTTTTATATCAAACCATAAATAATTATTATTTTTTTTTTTTTGGTACTAGGGATTGAATTTAGGGGCACTAAACCACTGACCCACATTCCTCAGTCCATTTGGTATTTTATTTAGAGACAGGGTCTCATTGAGTTGCTTAGTGCTTCACTAAGTTGCTGAGGCTGGCTTTGAACTTGTGATCCTCCTGAGATTCTTCGATTATAGGCTTGTGCCACCGTGTCCTGGCTGAAACACTTAATATATTTTACTTCCCTATTTTTTTCCTCCCAAGTTCAAAATTGACCTTTGTTGACTCTAAAATTGCTGTTTTATTAGTACTAGGTCATGATAGAAGCTGTTAATTGCCCTTTAGTATCCATTTCCATATAATATATATACTGTCTCT
>NW_026000242.1:22054655-22096588 GCF_001458135.2 Marmota marmota marmota
TATATATATATTTATTTATTTAGTATATTTATTTATATATACTATATATATATATTTTAACTAATAAACTCCTCTAGTTTTTCCAGGCACATTTCCACCTAGGAGCTAAACTTATCCAGCATTGCTTATGACCAAGTGATACATGAATCAAAGTTCTAGGTAGGTGTTAGGATGTAGCTCAGTTGTAGAGTGCTTGCCTGGCATTGTAAGGTTCAATTCACAAACACACACAATTCTAGATCAATGGTATTTGAATGGAACTGATGTGAACAACTTACAGGTCATATTCTCAAAGGTGCTAAACTTCCTTTCTTCTTTCGACAGACTAGAATGCATACATAATATAGTAAGTCAGTTTTAACCTTGTGGATTTGGAGATGGCAGAGAAATAAGAAAAAAGGAACATGGGTCATTTGATAACCATATGGAGTAGGGTCTCTTTGAACTGATTATCGGATTAGGCTTTTATTGAGGAAATACACTTTTTAAAAATCAGCTCTAGGGTAACCATAGAGTTTTCTTTATACAGGATATTATCTTTGTCATTTCTTTGTAATGAAAGCACCATTATCATATGCTTTTTGAACCTTATATTGTGGTTTTTCTCAACTGTTTTAATCTAGATCGAAACAGTTGAGAGCGAAATTCGGGAGATATTTAAACATTAGATTCTTTGGGGAAAGAGTTTATTTGAATTATCTCTAATTTCTTCTCAAATCAAGCCAATGTTTGTTTCTCAGTCTTCAAGTAATAGAGACTAAATCTCGCTTTGAGCAAACCACTGCTCACAGTTGATAATACCTTTATTTACTGTGACCACAGCAATCATCTGCACTAATGATAATTAATTTGAGAGAATTAGAGGATTGATTTATTTAATGAACCTATGGGTAATTGAGAATTTCTTTACTAATGACATCAGGGAAATGAGACATGTTAACATCTAAGACAGTTTGTAATGGACATGTGCATCCCTTAAAAAAATAAAATCTTATATCTCATTAATTCCCTTCCATTTGAAATGAATGTTTTGGTTTATCACTTTTTATTATTAGATCCATGTCTACACTTGTGATGATTGCAAATTGGCAATGCTTTATTTGTTTACTTTGGCCTCTTCTAAAACAAAGGGGAAGTATGCAAGTGAACTTAAGTTTGTGGAGCTGCTATGTATAGGTGACTGCATCTTATTTGATACCTGTACATATTATTTATTGTCACAATAATATGGTATAAAGTGTTACTTCCACAATTAGAGTTTTAAAGCAACAAACATATGGGTCAAAAATATGTGTTTGGCTGCACTTTCTTGGTCACTATCTGGGGCTGACCAGCTGTTGAATGACCTAGGATAGATGTGCTGTGGTGACTTGGCTTTATTTTCTTTGCCTTCCATCCTTTTATTTATTTATTTTTCATTGAAAACAATAGCCATTATGTATTTGCAGGCTGCTTTTTCTATGGTTTCCAAACAAAAGTTAAACAGGATTTGTTAATATTTTTACTTGGTATAACATCCAGGTGAATAAACTTCAGGATTCTATTCACTTTAGAATTGACATTACATACATATGAAACAAACCTAACCTCTGCATTCAGCCAAGGTCTGTCTACTCAGCCTTCATTATGACTTGTTTGGCATGTCACCTTTCAGTTTAAAGGTAATGACTGGAATAATAACACTCTCAAACTCCTGTGTCACTCTTCTGCTGGGCGTGTTTTAGTCTGCATTTACTATGAAGTTGGTTTAATGATCTGGTTTAATTTACTTCACAGAAAGGATACTGAGCCAAGATCTGGTTAAGATGTGTGGCAAGCGTCTCAGACAAGCCAGGAAAGAGACCAGCTCTTCTTCTGGTAGTCTGGGACATGTCCACCCAAATAATAATACCCAGGAACTCGGACCAAGCCCCTGGGGCACAGAGAGAAGTAGAAGTCCAACAGCAGGCCCCTCACTCTCCTCTCTGCCTCTGTCATCAAAGGACCCTGTCCCTATCTAGCTCAGAGTCACTTTAGATTCTTAGAGGTGACTAGGAGTGAGTCACAGAAAACCATGCAATTTGGGGTTAGGAATGCAGCTTATGGGCATTTTCCTAGCGTACAAGAGGCCCTGGGATGATTGATTCCCTACAACTACAAAACCAACAAAGAGACAGCAAGTTTTCACAATAGGAAGGATTCTTAGAGTGAAGCTTGCCAGAAATATCAAAATAAAAGAGTGGTCTTTCATTTTAGAGTGCAATAGACATGTTTTCAAGGTGATGGCAGAGAACAGGAGTGAGGGCAAATGGAAAATTGCTGGTATTTTTCAGTTTCTGCTTGTCAAATATACTCATATATACTGATTGTTCATCACAAGGAACATGGTGTATTAGCTGTAACAAAATATCGTAGTCTTGGTTGCTTAAACAACAGCCATTTATTTCTACTTTTTTAAAAATTGGTACATCATAGTTGTACATAATGGTGGGGTTTGTTGTTACATATTCATACATGCACACCATGTACCAATACCGTCTGGCCAGTATCACTTTTCAGTATTTCCCCTTTCCCTCCCCCTGGTGCCTTTCCTCTACTCGTCTCCCTTTGATTTTCATGAGATCCTCCTCTCCCTTTTCTTTTCCTTTTACTTCTTCAGGCTCTACAGATGAGAGAAAATATAGGACCCTTGACCTTATGAGTATGGCTTTCACTTAACATAATGTTGTCAAGTCCATTTTCCTACAAATGGACAGCCATTTATTTTTGCACAGTCTTGGAAGCTGGAAGTTCAAGATCCAGGTGTTGTCAAGTTTGGCTCTTCTGATGCCTCTTTCCTTATAGATGGCTGTCTTCTCCTCCACAGGGTCTGTCTTCTTTGTGCACGTTTCCTAGATGTCAATGTCCGGATTTCTTCATCTAATAAACACACAAGTCAAATTGGATTAGAGTCTATGGAACAACTTCATTTAAGTTATAATCACTTCTTTAAGGGCCTTATCTATAAATACAATCACAGTCTGAGGTACTATATTTCAATATATGACTTTTGGGGGAGGCATATTTTGGCCCATAACACATGACTAAGCCTAGACTGTGAGGCCATGGAGATGGGGAGATACAAAAAAATTGGGGACTATATGTTCCTTAATCTACCACAATGCTAACAAAACCACTCGGTGATTATTTTTGTGATTTTTTTTTTTTTTTTTTTTTTTTTTTACACACAAGAAAATCAGGCTCAATTGGATTTGAATTCCCCATTTATTTGTTTTTCTTATATGACATATTGATGGATTAAAATGAGGGATCAAGAGAAATCTTTGTACTTTCAGCTTTCACATATTTGAGTTGAGGTTGACCTTACAGAGTGACAGTGTAAGCTCTTGCCATAGCCTGCCTGAGCAATGACTTGACTGTGTGTCCTTGTGTTATTTAACCTTTCTGGGTCCTATGTTCCTGTAATGTAGGAATAAGAGCAATTCCTACCTCATGGAATGAGGAATTAAACCTTTTAAAATATGTAAAGATTAGATCACTGCCTGGTGCATAGGAAACGCAAATAGCTTGCTATAACTGCAATGATTATTGAAATCTTATTTAGTAAGTGAGATCTATAAACAAAACATAATTCTTTAATCAGAATTACCTGATGATCAGAGTGAGAAACAAGATAAACAGTTTAGCTGAAAGCTTTCTGCTTATTAACTGGGACTCTGCTTCAGGAAATCAAATACTCCACTAAGAAATTCTAAAGTACTTATATTTTTTTTTATAAAGTTGTAATATTTCAGTCAATTTTCTATAACTGTTTATTAAATAGTGAGCCTATGGTGTCAGTTAACTATTTGGACCATCTTTCATAACTTCAAACTGACTTTCAGCTTCTAGTTTTCTCTTTTCTCTAAACTATTTAACATAATGAGGTGAGATCCAGATTCTGAAGAACTTTGGTTTCATCATACTACTCCTCTGTATAAGCCTTCAGCGGCTCTCTAGGACCTATGGGAGAATACTCTGACCTCTCTTTCTAGCATGCATCACAGTCCCCAGCATGAGGGCCTCACTTTCCACAGTTCTCAGTGTGGGCTTTTAAGAGTAGGCTGCAGATAACACTGGCCACTTTGCATCATGACTTTCATTTGCCCACCACAATCATTTTTTAACACTTATTTCCTACTATTTTCACCAATCAAGTAAACTTTCACGTATTAACATTTGGCCTCTTTTGATAGATAATGTGAAAAACTGATATCAATTTGCTGTCAGAATAAAAAAAACTTATTTTCTAATATAATTTTTTACAATTATTGGCTAAATTAACAATCACCATTAAACCTTTATACTAGGCTCATACAAATGCTACTCACATCTAAGTACCATGGTGCACTGTGGTTATGTGTCTTTTTTCTGAAGGTAGTAATCATTTCTTATTCATTTGCATAGTTTTCTTTGTGCCCATGAGTAATTCTTCCCCTATATTTTAAGAGCTTCTTGGTGTAATTTTCTACAACGGCTATCAATTTTGATCCTCAATTAGTTCCAATTTATTTTTCCCTCCAAAATAAACCCTCAACTCTCATCAGGAATTTGCTTCCTATGTGAAGGGCATTGCTTTCATCTCAGGAGTTCTCTGTTGTCATACTTGAAATTCCCTTTGCTTTTCTCTAGATTGGGACCTGGTCACTGAGATTCTGAACAATTTGTTTCTCTGTTTCTTTGCATAAACCTTGAGAATGAACAAAAATTTCCTAAAATATTGAAGTTCTTTGACTGCTAAATAAAGGAAGGTTTTAATGCAGCAAATTTTAATGTATTTCAAAAATTGTGAACACATTTAACAGAAGGACACCAGCTAAAGCTGAATTTTAAGTATTTCATTAGAAATAGAATTTGGAACTTTGACTCATCTAAAATTTCTGAAGAATTACAATTTCTGTTTTCTATAACCCTTTGTCCTCATATTATACAACTTTACTCATGGTAGAAGATGAGGCAGATTCTATATTTACTTTAATGACTAGTGGCTAAAAGAAGCAATCATAAAATTCAATGAACAAAGGAAAGATTATTGTGGGACAATTTCCTCTCTAGATCATTTAAACAGATTAATAAAAAGAATATTTACTACCTACATCTGTATCACCTTAGCCATGGATGGGCTGACTCTAACTTTTTATGATAGTATAAAATTCATTTTTCACCTTTAAGTCCCCTTAAGTTGTCCCCATTGTACGATGAAATAGCTGAGGGATGAAATGTGTTCAGAATTTGTATTTGTGCATCTAAGTGTTGTATGAGGAAAGAGGAATAAGTGAGGTGCTTCTAAATGGTTTCAGTACCTGACTATTATTTCTCACTTTTCATCAGTTTTCACTAGTAGACCTCAGGGGGTAATGTGGGTGTGGGAAAGAAGTGTGACAACCATAGGAGTTTCTATTTCTGACCCAATCAGTACTATCTTTTAAAGAGTGTGGCCAGAGACACTTTTATACTATGAAGAGATCTCTAAAGTGAAACTATGAAGAAGCCATTCTTATTTTTTCTGTCATTTTTTTCTGGTCATGCTACAAACTAGCAACATTTTGTAATTTTTTTCCTTTTCCTCTTCTCTTCCCTACTTCCTTCTCTGTGTCCTTTGTTTTCACTTAACATGTATTTTTAAAGGATTTGTTGTGTGTCTTATAACATTAAAAATGTTGAATATGTAGAAATGTAACATGGTGACTATCAGAAGAGAGGGTGGGAGGAAGGGGAACAATATTACAATTAAGTAGGATAAATACATCTAGAGACCTAAATTACAGCATAAGCAATGTTAACTCTTGTTAACATTGTATACTAGAAAAACTAAAAGTAGATTCTAGGGGCTTACTGCCCCCCATGCCAAAAAAGTTAAGTGATGACATGATGGATATGTTAAATTGCCTACTTGTAGGGACCATGACTGTATATGTGTATCAAAGCATCATGTTGTAGATCTTGAATTGATACAATAACAAAATGTACTAACTTACAAGTATTCATCTGACAGTTAAATTCTATGACGTTTCACCTTCCTTCACATAGAGAATGGGCATGTTTTGATGAGATCTTATTATCCAATTGATTCCAAGGGATAATACTAGACCCTCCAATCTGTTCTGTATGCATCCTAATTATATCAGGGCTTCCCTTTCCCTTAACATTTCTTCCAGTATTCCTTATTTTTGCCTATTCATCCCATCCCTGAGACTTGAAATTTCTAGTGCTTTCACTGAATCATCATTGATTTGCCTTTTATTGTTAATTTCCAATTATGCACCAAATCCTGATTATTTCCCTTCATTTGTCTACCTTTTTACCACATCACATCTGGTGGCATCCCCATAATAGCTTTTTAGTTGGTATGCCTCCATATCCAATTGGCCTCCTATGACTACCGAGTGCCTGCACAAATGCCTCCTGTTTGAAGGACTTATCCAAGTCCCCATGTTTAACTTCACAGTCCCATTGTTGGATTATATTCTTTCAATTTTGATTTGGTAGTCCCATGGAATCTGTCTTGGTCAACCTGTCCATTGACATGTTTCTATCATCCTAGTAACCAAGCTCTGGTCACATGTCCTAGATCAGGTTACTTTCCAGACTTTCTGAGTCTCTCACATGGCTATGGTTTTTAGTTTTCTTCCTGCATTCTTGACTTAGCATTAACTATTTTACTTTCTTGGCTTTGAGTTAACTATTAATTGTGAAAGTAGAAACTGCATATTAAACAGGCAGATATGCTTTTTGATTTTGCATAGAGTGCAGTCCTTTGATGAATTGCAGAGTTGAAGAAATAAGTACAAGTGCTGTTGGGATAACCACAATTCAAACAGTAGTCTTTCCCGGGTATAGAGTAGAGGGCAATCATAACCTTTGATCTGTTCTTGACAATGCACTGTCCCATGGAGAAAAATCACTCAAGAAATTATTTACTTAACATACACTATGGACCTCGGACTGTGATAGAGCCTTTAGTTACATGACAAGGTTTATTTCCTTCTCCTAAGTATCCTAATATCTAGAAGCACAAATATGTATATTTAATTATAGGTATAATTAAAATAGAGACTTTATCACATTGTTTTGAGGATTAAATGAGTAGATGTCTTTAAAGAGCTTAAAACAGTGCCTGGCAAATAGAACACACTATATAAATGTTCGCTATTAATTTTACAGTGAACATTAATTACGTTCACAGGCTGGGAAACTACAGAGTTTCCTGCATGTAAATATTGTTTGTCCATTCATGGATTCTCCCGAGGCTTTGCCTAAGACTTACCACCATGAATTCCATGTTCATTCATTATCTTTATTTATTTTTTTAAAAACTGTTTAAACATCTTTTATATGTTCAGGCTGTTCTAGGTATTAAAAATAAGACAAGGTCTTTACTCTCAAGATGCTCACATTTCTTTCTGTCCAGCACTTGAGGAATGAAAGTGTTATAATAATTTGACTTCCTGCAACCCTGCTTTTTTCTATAAATGATAAATGTGGACAATTTGGATCTTTTTGAAATAAGGAAAAATGCAATCAAATTACTAGGAACTCTCTAGGGCCTATACAGATTTAGAGGAAATACTCTTTATAGTCCACAGTACAAGCCATGTTCCAGATGTAATAATAAGCTGTAGGAGAGCTAGATCATCAGAAAGGATGTATTTTCAATTGTCACAGGTGTTATTAGGTGTATTTTTCTAAATCCTTGGAAAATTGGTAACCTATAAATGACGAGTTTTAAGCAGGACATCCTAATTCAATTTGTAAGATACAGGGGAAAGAACACTAGATTTCAAATCAGAAGATGAAGGGTTAATCCTGGTTTTATCTAGCCAGATGACTTTGAGTAAACCATTGAATGTCTTCATTTGTGAAGTAATATGAATAAATGCCTTAGAATTGATGAGAGGATTGCAAGAGAGGTTTTACTCAAGAACTTATAAAAATATCTGGGAGAAAATATATGGCAGCTATATTTTAAATGGGGTTGGCTGTGTTCATACATATGTATGTATGTGGCCAGTCTGTGATTGTATGTATACACATGACCCATAAAGTGTCTTCCAAAGGCCATGTGCTGAAAGCTTGGTCACCAACCTGTGGCACTATTGGGAGATAGTGGAACCTTTAAGAGGTTGGGCCGAGTTGGAGGAGATGGGCCATGGAGGTGTGTCCTGGACAGGTATAGTTTGTCCTGGGCCCCTTTCTCCTTGTCTACTTCCTAGCTGTCATAGGTGACCAGCTTTCCTTCATCATGCTCTTTCACCATCACGTACCACCTTATACAAAGGCCCAGAAACCATGCAGCCAGCCAGCCAACCATGGACTGAAGCCTCTGAAACGCGAAGCAAAATAAATCTTTCCTCTCCCTAAGTTGTTTTTCTCAGGTGTTTTGTCAGAGATGGAAAGCTGACACATTACTTCACCCGACCCACAGAGGATTTGAGAATATTATTTTCTTTGATGTGTCACAAACTTTTACACAATTTTCTTGATGTTGCTTACTAGCGGTGGCAATGTCAACTTTATCCTTTATGACTTGAGTCACAGAGAAAGCTTTGTTCACATGTACTCAGTAGATACACAATAAATTCATATCGGGATTGAATTCTTGGAGACAGTGACATGTCTAGCATATTGGAAAACTCTAGCAGGTTCTGAATAACTCATCTAAGCTAGATATTAATATACTTCAGCTTCCTGGAGGTCAGTCATCTATCACAGTGACCATGGGGTATTCCTTCATCTCTATTTTATGCAAGCTTACTTAATACACTTGCAACAGCAAATTGTCATGTGACGTGCTCTAGGAGAAATTTGATATCAATTTGTCAAGCATGATTTAGGAATAATGAATCCATTTGCCCAAGCTATGGTGGTGAGGACGGCAAGCAATAGATGAGGTGATACGCTAGAGGTTCTTTCTAACTCTACTTATTCCTTGACTTACTAAACAAGGACATTTCCTCTGTGAATTATATTGAAGGCTGGCTCTTCCCTTAGAGGCTGTAGGACTCCCATCAAAATAATTTAATGATGAAAATGAAGCTGGTCTAATTGAATTCAGTATGAACCAAGAGTCATCACCTTAGGGTGGGTTTAGCCCTGAGCACTTAATATTCTGCTCAGCAGCTTGACTTTGTGGCAAAGCTAGAGCTGTTGTCATTGCAGGCTTTAAGCTCAGGAAGATATTTTTCTCTTTAATACAGGGAATGGGAAGCTGGGAATGTGCCTGGAATTGAGATAAATGCAGGCACTCACCTTGACCACTTAGGAGCTTTTAAAGCCTGACACCTCATCAGCAAGTAAAAATCAACTCAGCAGGTCTCAATAAAGCTGATTTCCAAAACTAAAAGCGAATTTTTTTTTTCTTTCCCTTCAAAGGTTCATGTTCTTTAAAGAACTCAACTCTCACCCTATCCTCTTTAGGAAAGAATTTTAATGAGTGTCAGTAGGATTCCCAAGTCTCTGCCATGGAATTTACTTGCAAATTGATTTTTAAAAATTGGGTTGGAAGCTCTAAGGACAGAATTCCCTAACACCCTGCTGTGAAATACCATGCTCACCTCCCTATTGTCTGATCCTGCCTCATTTAACCAATGATGTTTAAGGGCTAAGATTCAGCCTTCCATTTCATTTCACTAGGTCTCTGAAAGAAAATCTAATGTTAAAATTGGTCCATTATCTAGACCAGTTTAATTTGTGTCTTAAAATGACTTTGGAAATAAGTTTTGATTAAAAAGTTACACCAGTGATGCATTTTCAGTATCACAAAGCAAAACCTATTTGAAGAAGTTATTCCTGCATGCCAGATTGAGCAGAAGCCTTAATTCCCTTCAGTAACTGTGTAGGCGAAAAGAAATTAGGACGCTGGTGAATAAACAGGAAGCCATAAAAATTGCAGACATCTTTGCTATCTGTCTTGTTTTTCCATCGAATGGATCGTGCAGTCAAAAATTACAACCACAATCGAATGTAAAGTATTTTAAGAATGAATACACACATTTTTTCCCTCAAATAACTATTAACAACCAAGAAACATATGCTTCAGTGAATACTTTTAGTTGAATCATAAACTACATTTCCAACAACTGTCTGTTGGAAGCCAGTTGAGACAGCCACACAGAGGATGTTAAAGCCAATCAAGCTCTCACAGAGCCCATCTGTGTCTTCCCTGCGAGTCTCCAGCTACTTCTTTGCTCCGTAGTTCTCCAAACTGTACAGTTCCTGCCTTGTTTAGGGATGTTCTGTTCTTTTCATACAATTGTGCAGTCAGTTCTCTAAAAATTAAGGAGAAAATTAAAACCCTTATTTGCTCATTAAAACTCAGTGAGGGGAGTATAGTCATAATTTGTTAAAGATATTGAATTTTGCAAAGATTTAATTCCTCCTATTATTGGATATTTGTAGTATTTGATCAATTCTGTCAGGAAACCCGAGCGACGAGTCACAAACAGCAACACCAGGGAAATAATAAAACAAAAAAGAAGAGGTAGGGTTGGTGTTGAATGCTGGGGTGGATGAGGAGTAAATAAGATGAAGCCTATGTAAGATGCCAAGGCCTATTATCTAAGGTTAAAACAGTCCAGAGACAGCAATAGGAAAGTACCAATTCACTCACTACAGCAGAGCCAAAGGCAATAATTTGATTCCAAGGGCCACACCAAGATTAAATCTGTCCTGGAGGTAGGAAAACTCTTCCATTCAAATTGATTCACTTGTGCTGATATGATGAGGCACCTTCTGAAGGTCCCAAGCTGCACTGGAGATCTGGGGTTCTTAGAATTTTCTTTAAAGAATAAAGAACATTTTCTTGAAAGTGCTGGAGAGGCAATTAACATAATCCAACATGGGAGCTAGTCACAAATAGCAAGACTTAATTTTAGTACAAATGTCTATAATGTACATACATATGCAAGAGTCAAATAATCCTTACAGTTTAAAAAATGGCTAAAAGTGAATCTCCCTGTAAACCTGCCAATGAACTTTGCATGGATAAAGGTATAAATAGAAGCTGCTGCCTCTAACCTATGACTGTCTTTCCCTTTTTCTATTTCTCTGCACAAAACTTTGCTCCCACTTGTATACCCACGCTTTATCTGCAACCCTGCCTTGGCCATCAACAACTTCCTGGCCTTTACTAGCATGACTAATGTGTATTGGTCATGTGGCCTGTGCCCGGGAAGATGGAGCTGGTAAGGGAACACTCTCAGGTGTGGGAAATCGATCTGAGGACATTTGGGTAGTTCAGGGTCAGGAGTAAGCACTTGTAGTACAGCTTTTTAGAATGGTGGAGTGGAAGGGCAGCATGGGTGTGGGGAGGTGAGGGTAAGGAGATTGGGAAATCTGGGGAAGAGCTCCAGGTATGCATAGCTGGACCCATAGACTTCTTGTTCTACCAGGAGAGTAACAAATGAATAAGAGCTATAGGGGGACATTCTGATGCCTGGGGTCTATGGGTGGGATTTCATCCTTAGCAACTTCCCATTGCTGATACATGACTTGGCAGGGAAATCTTTCACCACCTGGACATCAGGAAATATCATCTTAATGTCCACCTCATCTTAATTTCCAATGACAAAAGTTCTTGCCATGCAAACCAAAACACTATGATCTTTCATACTTTATATCATTTCTTATGTTGTATCTTCTCTAGAAAAAAATCTATTCAGGCCTAAAAATATCCTAGCAACTCTTGAAAATCCTTGCCTCATATCACAAAAGTTGTAAGAACTTTTCCTGGCTTCCTCAGGAGTTCACTGACTCCTCCTTGGTGCCCTTTGTATCATAGCTCCTATATTGTATTTTAATTTTTGGTTTCCTCCTCTTCTTGAGTCCTCAGCACCTGGCATTTCATAATTGCTGCATAATATTTGCTGAATTGATTAGTTCATTGGACTGAATGTTCTTCTATTCCAATGAGAAATACACTTAAGACTTTCTGTCTATGGCAAGTCTTACCTTAATTTTCATTTCTCTCCTTCATTGTCATCTTATTCCCTAATTTTTATCTTTCCCAGCCACATCTTGTTTTCTATTTTCTACCATGTTCTTGCATTCATTTTAGGTTCCCAGTCAAGTTTCTGACTTTGCAGCTTTATATAACTCTGCAGTTCACTTTTTCATGAGAAATGAGAGAGGGGGAGAGAGTGGGTACATGCAAGTGTGTGAGTATTGGATTTGTAAGGTCAGACCAGCTAATGGAGTTATTGTGATAGGAAGTGACATGGTGAAGTTTTTTTAGAAAAGTTGATCTGACTCATTAATCTTCCCTTTTAGTTGCTTTTGGCAGCTGAGTCACCTTTCAGACCAATAAAATTTAGGGTTGAAAGTCTTTAAAGATTATCTATTCCCACCAGCTCATTTAATATCTTAAACTAGAGCACCTAGATGATAATAGCAAATAGTGACTATGTAGTGATTAAGGTGCAGACCAATTATTCCCAATTAATCATTTTTCAACTTTTCAGGGTTGCCTAGCTCCAACTGTGTTTGTGCCCTGATTCAATGCATTGCTCCAATATATTTTAACCAAGCTTGAATCTACATGCACAGTTCACTCATTTATTTATCATCCTTATTAATATTAATGGTGAGGCCAATGACAGGCATCACACTAAGCCCTGAGGGTACAAACACAAACAAGAACTTGTCCTTGTTCTAAAGAAACTCCTAGTATGTAGAGGGCAATAATTACAGAATAACACAAGGGATGATGTCTAATTCAGCTTGGAACATGGATAATGAGGCAGGTTTTGTGAGAATATGACATCAGATCTGGGTCTTGCAGGGTGCTTACACTTTGGGCATTGATGATAATAGATACTGAATAATGCAAATAGGAACATTTGTACCAAACGATGTGATCCTTTCTTGGAGGACCCCTGTGTTGAGCAAAGGATGGGCACAAGTGCAGGGTAGGGGAAAGACACCACTAGGGTGCTGACAGGGCCTGGGTTTAAATCCCTGCTCTGATCAATTGACTTAGGTTATCTGAGTCTTGGTTTCATCAGCTGTTAAATGACAATGATACTTACTGGACGGAGTTCTTATAGGGATTAAATGGGATAAAGCATGTGAAATCCTCTTCTTCAGGATGTCTTTCCTTTCCAGAAAAAGTTAATCTCTGACCTGTAGGAACTACAAATAAAATTTTCAGGTAGGTGTTAGGGCCTAAGCTGACCTCAGTCACTCTGTTATACAAAATTCGGGTTCATATAAGAAAAGAGGAAATAGACACAGAAGATAGAAACAAATTAAAATATCAGATTTACTACTGGTAAAACTCAATTGAAAACTCTGTGGCCAAACAGCTGGAAAACTATATCTCCTTAGATTAAGAGCCTAAAAAACAGCATATTTAAATTTGAGTGGGAATCAGTTAAAAATAATGTTCTGAAATTAAAACAGCGAGGCAGAGTAGCAAAGGATGTATATGCACATTTCAGAATAAACTAGCCACTTGTTAGTTGTGAGCTTGCAGTACTAGAAGCCAAACACTTTCTTTGCTCTCCCTGCTGTGCCCTGTCTCTGGGGAGTTTTATGCATCTCTGCTAAGCTCAGAGAATATAGCTAGTGTTGGACCATGAAATATAGTAGAAGATGTTTTTATTACTTGCAGAAGGAAGCTTCAAGAGCCAGAGTGTGGTTGGCCTTATTTCTCTTCCACCTGCCACCATGACAAGCAATATTCCAGACAGAGGCTGGGATAAGTTGGTGGCCTGCAGTGAAGATGAAGAGTAGATCAGTGGCTAACCATGATAAACATGCACCCTGACCAGAAGTTGGTGTGTTAAAAGCCACTAAAATTATTGGGTTATTGCAGCAAAATCTAGCCTCGACTGAAGTCATTATTAAATCATACCACGTAAGCAATTTAACTCAATGGGTCAAATCTGTCCATTAAGTCTATACTTGTCAAGATTCTGTGGTTTTTGAATAAGTTCTATGTGAGGCTATTTAATTCTTTTTGGCTTGTTATAAATTCTGCAAACATCAGGGGTTTTGCGTACTTTCATTTATCAAAAGAATAATACATGATGAGAATGAACATTCAATTTTTTTCTACTTCATTAAATTTTTTGCAACATACCTCTCTATTTGGATCTTCTATCCTAATATAAACATATGTTTGTTCTGTTTATCTTATACATTGTTTTTTACCTATAACCTGGCACTGACTAAAGGCTAGGATCACATCTATTGTGTACTCTATCCCTACCTATGCTGTGCTAAAATAACTGCTAAGAAAGAGAAGTATAGTTAAATGTCACACTTAGCTTCCAAAGAGGGCTTCTTTTTAGAAGAAAGTTCTAATTTTGGAATTTTTTAATACAATTACCCTACTAATAGTACAGCATATTTTAATATAAATTTGTAAAATTAATAAATCTTATTTTAAAAAGAATAGAGGTAGGTTCAATTTTTCTATTGTCTCAAACACTAAAGAAGCACAATTTTGTGGCATTTATGTAGTTTACTGCTAATCACAGAATTTGTTTCTAAATGACTCTATCTTCTATCAACAATAACTGAGTAATCACCTGTTCAGGATACCACATTACCATATAATGTAAAAGAAAAGGGAAAGGGGGATTTTGTTCTCAACAAAACTGAGGTAAGATCAGTATGTGGAAAGAATGTGATCACCTGCAAATGGCATAAGTACTGCAAACTACCTGTAAGGAGTTGCTGGCAGGATTTAGAATTAAAGATAGGAAGTATTAAATGGGAAAAGGATTAATATTATATTAGAAAAGAAATGAAAAATGATCCAAGCTGGCCTCTGCATTGTCAGTATGTTCATATTATAGCTGAAGGACTGCATTAATATAATTAGGTGAAAATCCCAGTGGAAATTAGCTGACTTGGTATAATGTAAATGTTTTTTAATGACTGTAGAGATTTTGAGATACTCTCATTAATGATGCTAACTGTGTAAAATAACACTTCTTGACATATTGAACAAGATCAAAGTTCTGCAAGGATTGTTTCACTTAAATTTCAGCCTGTGAGGAGTAAGGAGGTGATATAATTAAGGACCACACACCACGATGGAGGCATAAGTGCTATTAGTTCGGTGAGAGTGATTCACAAATATAGTAACTTTTACCTTGCAAAGTTCACGTGGTTAAGAGCAATGCCGTCTGATGGAAATTTCTGTCCTCTATTTGAAAGATCCATCATGGTAGCCACTAGTCACACATAGCTCTGGAACACTTGAAATACAGCTAGTGCAAATGAGCAACTGAATTCTTTAAGTTTAATTAAGTTTAATTTAAAATTGCTATGTGTGATTAAAATGTACTGTATTGTATATTGTAGGTCTTAGATCACATGCTGTAAAAATTTTAAATTTAGATTGTTGTACACATGTACTATGCCATCTTTAATTAATAATTAATCATAATTAATTTTGCAGAGGTAGACTGGTTCAAAACAAAATGAAAATTTGTCTAAGTGAAAAATGAGTTTTCAAGTACATCCCATGTCCCAAACATGGTTAACTAATGTCCACAGATTCTGACTTTCTTTTGCTTATTTTGGCATTACTAGATAGAGAAAAATCAGGATCCCTATCTAGTCATGCCTATTTCAGACTCCTCTTACTTCTTTCCTACCAAACTGTTGCTTTGGCATGGGAGATTTGTATAGGCAAGAACCAAGCATTCTCTGAGGCCATGCCTCTTCCAGTTAACTTCTGTTTGACTTGTGACTTCAGGAGATGAGGTTCTCTTTAAATGCCACTGAGAAGGCTTTCTGATTTATTCATTGCTTTAAATTGGTACTAGATATGAGCATGTCATATTCTCTATATAGTCTCCAATGGCACTTACGAACTGCAACCCTCTTTCATAATAAGATGTACCAGTTAGTCTTTCTTTCTCCTGTATCCCATACAAATTCAGAAAACAAGTTTTCAGCAGATGAATCTTTACAATATGTCATAGATTATAAATACAACAACTACCATAGAGTGGCTGACGTTGTCATTCAGCCAGAGAGTGAGCACTCCAGGACCCCTGTCGCGGGATCTGCTTCTTGAGCCCACTTCCCATACCAACTGTGCAGGTTTAAGTTACCTTGAAGGTGAAACTGAAATGAAGATTCTTGTTCATGACTCACAGAGGAAGAGAAAAGTGAACAAAACAGGTGAAAGAAAAAGCAATAGCAGTCTCAACTGGAAATTGGCTTCAGTCTGATGTCTCAGGAAAGCTCAGGCATATAACTTGCACTAGAGAGTTAGTTCTGCTTGAGGGAAAGGGCTAGCCTGTTATATACTCTTGTTTACCCACTCTTCTGCAGTGGGTGCAGGGGAGGTGTTCTGTTCCTGGAAATAGAACCAACTGTGAACTGTTCCCAGTTAACATCCACAGCAGCTGGGGGTGAGGGTGGGGTTTGTATAAGCACACCTATAGTGAAAGTGTTCTGGGTAGGATAAACAGTCTCTGTTACAGCAAGCAGGACACAAGCTCCTTGGTGGAGTCTTCAGCAAGATAAGCAGCTGGCAGAACCAGGGGCTGAGGACTAAATGCTGCCTGCATAGCACAATTCTTTCCACCTTATTACATGACCATGTTCACTCAGTCACTCATTCCAGAGATAATTAGGGAGACCCATTATATCATAGGAGTAACTTGTGCTCTGGGAATAGGATAATGATTAAGCTTACAGACTCATGAGTAATAGCTTGAAATTGGACTATTTCAGGAAAATCTGAGTAGGTGCTATCAAATCATGTGAATCTGCAAACAGAAGGGAGAAAATAAAAGTGGAGAACTAAAAACAGAGTTCACAGAGAAGCTGAAATTTGAACTAGGGACTGACAGATGACTAGGAGTTTGGCAAATTTCCCTAGTTATAAAGCAGTTAGGTACCTCAGTACTAAGACAAATAATTGTTTCTTGATTTTTATCGGATTTAAGATAATGCTTGGGCATTAAGTGGCCTACAAAGGCTAAAGAATATCCATCATCCTGCTTTAGAGCTGTGTTCATGCCCTGATTGTATAATGCAGAGTGTTCCTTTTTTTGACTTGAACACAGATTATTCAGCTCCTATTCACCTAGTATTATTCAGAAGGCACCTCAAATGACACAAGCCTTTCCACCTAGGAAATTCATGCTTATGACATGCATAGAAGAGTGAATCCTCTGTTTCCCATGGAAATGGGAAATAATTTGAATAATAGAGCCCTATTTCATGACCTGATACTTTTATCTGAAAGGTAACAGGATTCCAGTTGATAGACTTTTTTTTCTTGATGTGAAGCTGCAAATGTGTCTTAGGACAAGGAAAAACTGCTGTGTATTCTTTTAAAATGATCTGGTTGTAAGTTTGAGTATCAGAGAGCTTCTATGGCAGTATGACTGTGGATCTCCTTTGCAATCTGTTACTTATCATTCTCCAAGTTCTCCATTTTCCAGTATTGTTAACAGGATGACTGATTGGATCTGTTCATTAAATGTGCAAAATCAAAGCACATCTTTTGAAAGCACTGTCAGAGCTAATTAGGGAGTACATGAAGGCTTGAATTTGGTAACTCAACTTTGAGAATAAACAACTTTGTCCATCTGAGAGCAAACATATGAAAGCAGATGGTAAAGCAAAATTACATATTTTCTTTCTGTTCCCGGAACACCTGAAACTATTAATACCTCTACTAAATTTTTAAAATGAGACTTGTTTCTATGACTGAATTTGGGACATGTAGATATTTCAAACATTATTATGATTACAATGCTGTTTGTTTCATTCTATAATAGAATGACACTAATAAATGCTAACTAACAAACCAGGAGAGGATTTTCTGCTAGTTATAAAATGAGAAGTTGATCTTTTATAATCTCAGCTAAGGTGTCATTGATGAGAAAACTCCTTGGGAATATGAGCTGCTGTCTTCCAGGGCATGAAATACTGTACTTTGAACAATTGAACACATGTGCTGTCTTTCTCAAGTTGAAATTTGTACATTTGTCATATCTGGAAATAGGAGATTATGGCATTCAGCATTTCATCTAGTGACCCTCCCTCAACATGTTGCTCTGCCTTTCAGAGCCCTTGAAATCTACCTCATGGCTATTCCCTCTAACCCTTCTTTGCAGGTTCCTCATCATTTGAAATACTTGACAGTTACTAAATCCTTTGCTCTTTCTATCTCTACTAGCTACATTTCAAGGTCACCTCATTTAGTCCTATAGTTACACATCTCCTAAGTGTTGATGATCTATAAATAGCATTTTTAGGTCTAAATGTCCAGACATCCATTGCACTGTAGATATTTTTATCTAACTGTTCTTTGACATTCCTACTTGGGTGCCTTATCGTCATCTCAAACCTAACATGTCTAAAATTAACTCTTAATTCTTTGTCTCTCTAAGCTTTCTACCTCTCTAGGATTTATCTAGTTAGGGGCATAACTTCACTAGTATTTGATTCATCTCTTCTCATCACACTTCCCATATAATTTATGAGGATGCCTTGTTCTATTATTGAAAATACAATGAATATGTAACTTTTAATTTTTTTATTTAAAATGTCTGTCTTAATTAATAAATAGATATTGCACATATTTATATATAACATGATGATTTGATATGTGAATTTTGGAGTGGTCAAATCAAGCCAGGTAACATGTACTTGGCTTAGCCTCACATATTTTTTTTGAATGATGAGGATGCTTAAATCTACTCTTAGAAAATCTCAAGTTTTGAATATATAATTAATTTTAGTCACCATGGGTATAATAGATTTATTGAAGTTATTTCTCCTGTCTAATTAAAATTTTGTATCCTCTAACAAACATCTTCACAATCCTCAGAATCTGGTGGTAATCATTCTATTTTCTGCTTTTATGGTTTTGACTTTTTTTAGAGTCTACATATATAAGATTATACAGTTATTTGTCTTTCTGTTTATGGCTAATTTTACTTAACATAATGCCTTCTACATTCATTCATTTTGTCAAAAATGATAGGATTTCCCTTTTTATAAAGCTAAGTAGCATTCTATTATTCATTTATGCTATGTTTTCTTTATCCATTAATCCATAGGTGGGTAACAATGCATCTAGTTAGCTCCTGAATATGCCAATGAACCTCAATACCTGTTAAGCTTTTAATACCTGTTAGGCTCATAGAGCAGCACGTCTTCTTAAATTAGTACTAGATAAGGAAAGAAGTTTTCTTGCTCTTCTTATTTTTCCCTTCCTGACCCATCCCCTTTGAAACTGGTAGCATCTGAAGCTTAAGTTTAAAAAAAAAAAAAAAGGAAGGGGAGAGTGAAAGTTTAAGGAAAGAGAATGAAGAAAAATGACCAGGATAACCTTCTTGGACAATTGACTTCCCATTTAAAAGAGGTCTCAAATGAGAATGAAGAAACATTTTAACTTTAAATCAAATTGGGTGTTTTATTATTCTATAAGTCTTGATCATTTTAATTATTGAAGTGAGACAATGGTTTTCTGACTTAAGGTAATCATAGTAGTATGGTTATTATGGCCATGATAGATTAATTTATGGGATCTCTGGGACTTTATCAGGTTTATTAGGGAGTAGATGAACAACTTCTTCTGTTGAATAATCCTAAAGGAGAGTAGAAGGTAAATAAAAAGTGACTTTCTGATTAAACCCAAAGGTTGTGCTTATTCAAGATGCCAGTCTAATTCTGTGAGGCTTATCATAAAACTCAGAATAAAATCTAAAGTCCTCAGGTGCTCCAGTCTTAGTTCTTGATGCCCACCCCCCACTCACTCCATCTCAGTGTGCATGCCTTGTTTCTTGAACTGACCCTTTCTTTCTTCAAGTATGAGATTCTTATTATAGCCTGAAGGCTCTCCTGCCTATGTCAACTTCCTCTTCTTTGACCTTCCTGGACATTTTTCCCAATACTCTTCTCACATATCTAGTCCTGAACTCATGTCTGGTTACTGGAGGATTCATTGTGACACATGGTTACTAGTGATCTTTTTCAGAGTAAATTCAGGGAGATTGAGGGAGTGATTTTAAATGTTGTATCATGAAAGGTAAGCAATTAAGCATAGACGGTGAATGTGGGTTTTCCTTTAGGAGACATACCTATAGATAGATGGGAAAATACTACAAGTCCCAGAGATGAATTTTCTTGTTGATCGCTTTTTATATAGTTGAAAGGAAGGTAACTAACATATGCCAGGACTTTTACTTATGGTAGAATATCTAGTTCTCATTAAAATTACTTGGAACTTAGTATTATTGTTTCCACATCAGATGAGGAAACTAAGGCATATGGATGTCATCGATTTGCTTGTTATGTTAAGATGTAGATCCAAGAATTGAACCCAAGGATGAAAGATTTTTAATGCTTCTCTTTTCTTAAACCTAACATGATGCTTTTGGAAAAAGTCAATAAAAAGCATATGGTTGAAATTATGGAAGAGGGAGAGAGGAGATAATAGATGAATCCTAGAAGAAAACTGGAGATATTCTATTATCCGATCTGTAGTAACATCTTCCTCTGAGATGAGCCTGGTGACAAATCATCAACTCATGATACTTCTTAAAACTTTCCAGTGGCCAACCTCCTATTGTACCAGGGGTAACACCTAAAACTTATCATGGCCTTAAAGAGAGGCACTTTGCTTTACCTCTGCCCAACTCTCTGGCCTCTTCTACCACTCTCAACTTCCTATGCCATTCCAGACATCTCACTTCCTCCTTTAGCTTTAGCGAGTCAGGTCCTTTTTATTCTCCATGCCTTTACTAATTTCTTCCTCTGCTAGAAAATTTCTTCTTGTAGTTAGGCCTCAAAGCAAATGTCACATTAGAAAATTCTAAAAAATTTCTTGTAAGAAATCCTTTCCCCAAGTTATTCTCATCTGCATTATTATTTAGCTGTTGTCTTGGAATGCACCACTGTCTGAAATGATCAGACACCCCCTTTTTTTCCATGGAGGTACAAAAATTCATGAATATAACTATCTTTTTTGCTGTGTTCTGCTGTATCTCCAGGGTCCAGAATAGTGTCTTGCATATAAGTAAGCATTTCTATTGCAAATTGGAGGTAAAATGATTGGAGTTAAGAGTATTTATACCAGGAGATCTTGATTTAGGTTGTCTTGAATTTGGCACCTGCTGAGAGTAAGAAGGATCAGAGATCCAGGAAGCTTGAGATGGTGCCTATCAATAGTAGTAGAATGAGGTAAATGATAAGTAAAAAATATCAGCAGAGTGCTGGATGGGCTGGCAGTCTCCTCTACCAGTAAATAAAGCTATAACTGTCTATGAATCTAGAAAGCAAGCACGCTCTCTATGTTCTTAGTTGAACTTTGCTTTCCTGTAGAGTTAATAAATGTACAAGTGATTTTAATTTTTTTTTCAATTACATTGATTCATTTTAATGGTATGGTTCAATAACTTTGGAAATAAGACCTCTTTGACTTGTTTTTGTCATTTTTTCTCTTCTAATTCAAGTAAATATTTGTTAGTGTCTTTGCTTTATTCTTCCATTCTTTCCAATTTGTCTCACACCACTAACATTTTATCCTAAATTAATTTTTTCTTATGTAGTGATTTTTTTCTTTTTTCTTACATAAGTAATGCAAACAATTCTCTATTTTCAATGTTCAGTTTGTTTCTGTGGGATTTCTGTTACTTGTTCTCTCTCTCTCTCTCTCATCTATAATATTCTAAGTTTTTATAACCCAGTAATCAAAAGGCAGTTATGTTTTTATTTTAAAATGTGCTGTGAGTTTTGGAAATACATCACATAAAAAGTCAGAATAATTTAAAAATAACAATTAGGGTACCTTGAATTTGCGAAATAGCCCTAAATTTATATGCTACACTAACCCATTTATTCATTTGTTGATAAATATTTGTAAATACACATTAGGCAGTGTATTACATACTAGGGAAAATAATAGTGGTTATTGCAACTTAAAAATTCACTGTGAAGAAGACATGCATATAAATGATTTTGGTAAAATTAAATAGAGAATGATGTGGTTTATTATGGAGAGTACCTCCAGCAGAACTCTTACCTTTGCTTAGGGATTCACCAGAAGTTGAAGTGCACCATAAAATACTTTGAAATTGAGTCCCGAAGCTAACTAGCTCTATAAAATGGCAGAAGGGCAGTCCAAGCAGGGGCCAGCCAAAACAGTGAGCGAGTGTGGTTGCATAATGTGTCAGATCATGAGGGATTTGAACAAAATATAAAATTACATGGACTTCATTCTGAAACTGAAGAAAAGTTTTCAAGAACTTTCAAAAACAGTGTTATGACTGTTTGTTTTTATAAAAGTTCCAGTGGAACCTATGGAGTTACAGGGGTTTGAAGGTGGTACTAATGCCAGTCAAGAGACAATTGAGAAATAATAAGAAATCAAACATGGAATGTGATAGATTTAAAACTTGTTAAAGGAGAAGGATTAATTGAGCATGATGATGCCACTTTCTGTGGAGAGTAATCTCAAGTGGCTGGCTTGAAAAAAACACTAGTAAAATTCAGAAATACTAAAAAAAAAAAAAAAAAAAAAAAAGACATGGCTAGAGAAGATAATGAGATGAATTTGGGGGCATTTTCCACTGTAGCTATTGAGATATTCAAGTACAAATGGCTGAGAAGCACTAGAAATACTACCCTAAAGCTCAAAGGAGAGTTGGGGTTAGAGATATGTATTTGGGAGTCAATAATATAAAGGTGATTGAATGAGTTTACCTAGTGAGAGCAGGTAAGGAATGGGAAAAGATAGTAGAGCCCCTAAATGTTACAGAGGAATAAGTGAGAAGGGTAGGAGAAAAATGAGGAAGCAGTTGTAGAAAAAAAGAAAATGTGGTACATATACACAATGGAATATTATTCAGCTTTAAAAGAGAATAAAATCATGGCATTTGCAGGTAAATGGATGGAATTGGAGAATATACTGCTAAGTGAAGTTAGCCAATCCCAAAAACCCAAATGCCAAATGTTTTCTCTAATTTAAGGATGCTGATTCATAATGTGGTGGTGGGGGGCATGGGACGATTAAATGAACTCTAGATAGGGCATAGGGGAAAAGGGGAAGGAAAAGAAGGGAGGGAGCATAGGAGTAGGAAATATGGTGGAATGAGATGGGCATCATTATACTGAGTGTTTATGAAGACATGAATGGTGTAACTCTGTACAACCAGAGATATGAAAAATTTGCTCTGTATGTGTAATATGAATTGTAATGCATTCTTCTGTCATATATAACAAATTAAACTTTTAAAGATGAAAAAAAAAGAAAAGAGAGATTCAAGGAGAAGTACATATTTTCATCATTTTGAAATTAAAAGTTTCAAATAGCTATTGAGTAATCATTTTTTAAAAAACATTTGTTCTTTTTAGTTATGTCAAAATACATTCTACTGTCATGAATATCATACATACGGGGAGTATAACTTCCCATTTTTGTGGTTGCACATGATATAGAGTTACACTGGTCGTGTATTCACATATGGACATAGGAAAATTATGTCTGATTTATTTTACTGTCTTTCCCATTCCCATCTCCCCTTTCTTCCCCCAACTGCCCCCTTGTTCCATCCTCCCTCTCTCCTACCTAATTGTAAGTCAGCATCTGCATATCAGAGAGAACATTTGACCTTAGGTTTTGGGGACTGGTTTATTTCACTTAACATGATGGTCTGCAATTCCATCCACTTACCAGCAAATGCCATAATTTCATTCTTATTTATGGTTGAGGAATATTACATTGTGTATATGTACCACATTTTCTTTATCCATTTATTTGTTGAAGGGCACCTATGTTGGTTCAATAGCTTAGCTATTGTAAATTGAGCTGCTATAAATATTGATGTGGCTGTGTCATTGTAGTCTGCTGATTTTAAGTCCTTTGGGTATATACTAAGAAGTGAGAGAACTGGGTCAAATGGTGGTTCCATTTCAAGTTTTCTGAGGAATCTCTATACTGCTCTCCAGAGTGGTTGTACCAATTTGCAATCCCACCAGCAATGTATCAGTGTGCCATTTCCCCCACATCTTTGCCAACATTTATTCTTACTTATATTCTTGATGATTGTCATTTAGACTGGAGTGAGATGAAATCTCAGTGTATTTTTAATTTGCATTTATCTAATTGCTAGTGATGTTGAACTTTTTTTTTATATATTTGTTGACTGATTGTATTTCTTTTTTTGTGAAGTGTTTGTTCAGTTCCTTTGCCCATTTATTGATTGCAATATTTTTTTGGTGTTAAGTGTTTTGAGTGCTTTATATATCCTAGAGATTAGTGCTTTATCTGAGGGGCAGGTGCCAAAGATTTTCTCCCATCCTGAAGGGTCTCTCTTCAAGTTATAGATTGTTTCCTTTGCTGTAAAAAGCCTTTTAGTTTGATACCATCCCATTCATTAATTCTTGATTTGACTTCTTGTACTTTAGGAGTCTCATTGAGGAATTCAGTTCCTAAGCCAACATGATAGAAATTTTGAGCCTACTTTTTCTTCTAGTAGGCACAGGGTCTCTGGTCTAATGCCTATGTCTTTGATCTACTTTGAGTTTTGTGCAGGGTAAGTGATAGGGGTCTAATTTTATTTTATTAAATATGGATTTCCAGTTTTCCCAGCACAGTTTGTTGAAGAGACTATCTGTTCTCCAGTGAAAGTTTAGGGTGCCTTTGTCTAGTATGAGATAACTGTGTATATATGGGTTTGTTTCTGTCTTCTATTCTTACCATTGGTATTCATGCCTGTTTTGGTGCAAATACCATGACATTTTTGTTACTATAAATCTATAGTATAATATAAGATCTGGTATTTGATGCTTCCTGCTTCACTTTTGTCACTGAGGATCGCTTAGGCTATTCTAGGTCTCTTAATTTTCCAAGTTAATTTCATAACTGCTTTTTCTATTTCTATGAAGAACATCATTGGAATCTCAACAGAAATTACATTAACTCTGTATAGCACCTTTTGGTAGTATGGCCATTTTGACAATATTAATTCTGCCTGTCCAAGAACATGGGAGATATTTTCATCTACTAAGGTCGTCTTTAATTTCTTCAGTGTTCTGTAGTTTTCATTGTATAGATCTTTCACCTCTTTTGTTAGATTTATTCCCAGATATTTCATTTTTTGAGGCTATTGTGAATGGAATAGTTTTCCTAATTTCTCTTTTGGTTGATTCATCACTGAGGTCTAGGAATCCAGTTGATTTATGGGTGTTAATTTTATATCCTGCTACTTCATTGAATTCATAAGAGTTCTAGAAGTTTTATGAAGGAGTTTTTGGGTATACTAAATATAGAATCATTTTTTTCAGCAAATAATGATAGTTTGAGTTCTTCTTTTCCTATTTATATCCCTTTAATTTCTTTCTGCTCTCTAATTGCTCTGGCTAGAGTTTCTAGGACAATGTTGAATAGAAGTGGTGAAAGAGGGCACCCCTATCTTGTTCCAGTTTTTGGAGGAAATGCTTTCAACTTTTCTGCTTTTTAGAATGATATTGGCCTTGAGTTTGGCATATATAGTTTTTACAAAGTTGAGGTATGATCCTACTATCCCTAGGTTTTCTAGTATTTTGAACATGAAGAGGTGTTATATTTTGTCAAATGCTTTTTCTGCATCTATTGAGATAATTATTGATGTGATGAATTATGTTTATTGATTTCTGTTTTTTGAACCAACGCTTTCGTCCCTGGAGTGAACCTCGCTTGATCATAGTGGACTCTTTTTAATATATTTTTGTATGCAGTTTGCCAGTCAAATAATCCATCTTTAAAGGATAATGAAGACTGACTATTATAAATGGTTTTACTTAAAATTTTGGTTTTAAAATTTCACAATAAGTAATCAGCAAAACTCTGATCTTAAATTTTATTTTAAAATTTATATTTCACAATCTAGCAAATTTGCTAATTGTTTCCTATAATAAATTTAAAAAAAAACACACTGAAGTCAATACAAATGATCACATTAGATATATATTTTAAATTTGAAAGTTTGCCTCAAGTAGCACTGAATTGCTTCTTTCAAAGAGTGTATACAAAGGCTATTTTATTCCCTCCTTCTTTTTGATATTGTGGTAATTAATTAAAAGTTCATTGTGAAAATTTTATAAGATTGAAATTGTAGAAAACTTCATGTACTTATCCCCTAGATGCAATATCAATATTTTGCCATGCTTGTTCTGTGTATTCCTTTAAAAAATTTTCCCTTTTCTTCCTTCCTTTCTTTTATTCCTTCCTTCATCTCTGCAATATTTTGAAGTAAACCTCTGCTATCATGTCATTTCATATTTTTCTAAACATTATCTGTCTAAAATAAACATACTATCTTATCACACCTAACAAATTAGTATACATCTACTTAGCCATATATCATGTTCCATAGTCACTTAAATATTATTTATTATGAATTATTTAAATTACACTCTATATTCTTTGCAGATTATTACTTAAGTTTATTTTAAAGAGGAGCTTTGCTTCTATTATTGCTCATCACTCTTATTCTTATAAACTGTCATTATCCTAAAGAATTTCCCACATTCTGAATTTGGTCAGTTACTTCTTTATAGTTTCATATTTTTTTCAATTCCCTGTTTTGTTTTTGCAACTAGTATACATAGAAGTTGGTTAAACTTTGGATCTATTTATTTTTTATCAAGAATATTTTAGTACTTAGACTGGGCATGGTGGTACATACCTGTAATCCCAGCGGCTCAGGAGGCTGAGGCAAGAGGATCTCAAGTTCAAAGCCAGTCTCAGCAAAATCAAGTACTAAGCAATCCAGTGAGACCCTGTCTCTAAACCAAATACAAAATGTGAAATGTGGCTCAGTGGTTGAGTGCCCTTGAGTTCAATCCCTGGAACCCCTCAGCACCCCCCCACCAAAAAAAAAAGAGTATTTCAGTACTTAAAATTATATTACATCTGGTTGTCAATGTGAAGTTGTCTCACTCTTAGTGATACTAAAATTAGTAGGTTTAGGTGGTAATCCAATGTCAAATTCTGCATCAGTCACTCTCTTCATGTTTTCTTTTTCTTAGAAGCCATTAATAAGTATAGCCTGAATAAACATTTCATTAGGGATTGAAAACTGATTTTTCTAATCCTCTTATTTACTCCACACGTGCTACTGAGCCTAATTCCACATGGATCTTATGTCATGACCCTGTTTGTTCAACTTCCTTGCTTTCTGGCTTTACTAGATGATGCAGCCTATTCCTGTAGAATTCTTTCCCTAGACCTTGAATCGGCTATTTCTCTGAGGAACCATGGTTGCTTTTAATGGATAACAGGGACTGAGCCCAGGTTCCCTAGAGAACTATTTTGGTGCCATCTCAGGACAGCATAAGTGAAGGAAAAAAGAAGTAAGTTGAAAGAATGGGAAGTAAGATGAGATGATAAGCACTCAATTTCCATTGATATTTGACAAGCTTTGATGGCATCAGCACTTGTGCATGGCCGTATGGGACATTTCCCTGTAGGCTGCATGAAAAAACCAAGTGTGGGAGAAAATAGGGAAGCAAATTTATATTTCTGGCTCCATTATCTTCTATTTCCAATGGGTCTTTGTTACCTACCAAGGAATTACCTTTGTGTGCTTCTCTTCTGTATCATCGAATACCTTTAGGAGCTTGTTGGGTGGACAGATTTTATGCCTCACACTATGACTCCATTGACTAAGTGCAGAAGCCATGAGAGGGATCAGAACCATAAAATTACTTCTGGTTAGTCTGTTTTTTAAAGCAGCAGCCAAAGGGTAGTTCCTAATACTCCAGGTCAAGGTATTGTTTGTTCCTATGTTGTGGAATTGAGTGGATCTGAAGGACATGTCTGTGTGGTGGACGATGAGGTGAAGCATGCATCTTGGGGTCTAGCAAGAATGCGAAACCAGTGGAGACTGGAGAGGTACACAAAAGGACACAAATTTTAACTCCCAGATCACTTTCTTCAATTTGTTTCCTTTTGCTTTTAGAATAATTGAAAGGCCACATGTCTTTGTAAAAAGACATTATTTATAGAAGTTAAAATCAAGATTGTGTTAGTTAGGCTACTGCTAGATAGTATGTGTCACTTTCTGTTAGGTATGGACAAGTACTTGAGTCCCCACTAAGTCCAAAAGTGACTGAGAGGTGGTTTAGTTGTATTCGCAGGGAGAGGAGGAAACAGGTTTGGTGAGGGTAATGATTTGCACAGGATAATGATTGTCATTGGAATGTTTCTAAACTATTGTGACATGTTCACTTACACAGTTATTAGTTCCTGCTATAAGTTAGTGTATAACTTGCCACAGAGATCACTGATGAGGGGATCCAAATTTGTGGCCAGATAGGGGATTTTTCTGGTAACTGGCATGGGTTTAATTAAAAATTAGAAATCAGATGAATCAATAAAGATAGGAAATTGGCCATCTCTGAATATTTGTGTCATGCTGCAGCTGGGTCACCTGTTGACAGAACATGAGTTGCTAACTTCTTTTACTGTATTGACGTTTAGGTCAAGAGGCAATGGTAATGCAATGCATGCAGCAATTGTTTCTTGAAACTATAATTCAATTTTGTGTGGTTGGAAAAACCAGCTATTTAGTGAACATTATTTTTACCTATATAATTTAGTATGATATAAAAATTCTTACATAATTATGTGTAATATATATTTTACAAAGATGCTACTCGGTGGTATTACTATTATGTAAGTATTGAAAGACAGTAAATATCAAGGTGAAATGTTAAAATTTATGGGAACAAGTTTTATTTTATTAAAAGCAGAAAAAATTAAGATATTTGGTGTCTCTGTTTTATAAAAATATTAAGGAACAATAATTAAGTATTTCATCAAAAGTGCTAAAGACTCAGACACACAGATACATCTGTGATCCCCATTAAAAATGTTTTAGTGACATTTTATAGAAAAAATATTTCTGCCAAGGAGTCTAAAACAAGACGCCATTGCCTTTATATTATGGAAAAAGAAAAACTTACACAAATATGGAGAATAGAATAATAATGTTCACTAATGCATTACTCAGCTTCAATGATTATGAGCATCCTGCTATACTTGCTTTATATAGTATATAGTATACTTATATAGTATACTCCCTAAATTGTTTTTTACTTGGAAATATTCGAGTATTCAAATATTGAAAAATAAGACAAATTCTAGAATCATATCATTTTATCTGTACATACTTAAGTAGATGACTGGATAAAAAATGTGGCATACATACACAATGTAATTTTACTCAGCAATAAAATAGAATAAAATCATGGCATTTGCAGGTAAATGGATGGCATTGGAGAAGATAATGCTAAGTGAAGTTAGCCAATCCTCAAAAAACAAATGCCAAATGTTTTTTCTAATGTAAGGAGGCTGACTCATAGTGGGGTAGGGAGGGAGAGCATGGGAGGAATAGATAAATTCTAGATAGGGAAGAGGGGTGGGAGGGAAAAGGAGCGGGCAGGGGATTAGCAAGGATGTTGGAATGTGATGGACATCATGTATGGAGACACGATTGGGTGTCAACCTAGTTTATATACAAACAGATATGAAAAATTGTATATATGTGTAATAAGAATTGTAATGAAAAAAACCAAAGTACATGTATAAAGACATGAATTGGTGTGAATGAATATACTTTATATACAAAGATATGAAAAATTGGGCTCTATATGTGTAATAAGAATTGTAATACATTCCACTGTCGTATATTTTTTTTTAAAAAATCAATAAAAAGAAAAAAAAATTAGCCCAGGGATTCTAGTGACTGCAGAAGTGACTCATGAATTAGGAATTAAGTTTTCTGAATAGTTGTATATGAGAATGGAAGAATATTTTGCTATAGTAAATAGCTCATATTATTCCTAAATCTTTATGCATGTCAGTCTGGACACAGCACACATGAAGTAAAATAGATTCTTCGTGTTGGCCACAAGATGAATACTGAAGGCTAGAATTGCAAATATTTTAGTTTAATAAAATGATAAATTGAACTTAATTTCATCTGCAATTGTTTAAGTCCTGTGGATTGAATCCAGGATCTCATACATACTAGGCAAGCTCTCTACCATTGAGTTATATCCTCAGCACTTTTTATTTCATTTTTTAACAAGACAGGGTTTTGTTAAATTGTCCAGACTGGATTTTAATTTGTGATCCTCATGCCTCAGTCTTCTGAGTAGCTGGGATTACAAGCATGTGCCACCATACCTGGCTCATCTATAAAATTTTTAATGAAATATTTCATTTAAAATGACACTTTCATATCAATAATTAGTCATATTTTGGTTTAGAATACTAGATAGTTGTAAATATTTTAGAAGATAATAATTTTAACATATATAAAGTTTTAGCTTTTTTATGTAACTGAATTCACATTAAAAAAAAAAAAAAACTATTGGTACTGCTACCATTCCCTTTTCTCTACCTAACACTGTTTATTTTCAGAATTTCTGAGTTTATGTTCAAATCAGGACCACAAGAAGTTCCACATGTTGTGTTCCTCTTTAGTTTGCTGTAGTGTTTTAATATTTCCTCATTTTACATCTGCATATCATTTATTTGTGGAAGAAACTGGATCTTTGGTTCTATAGAATATCCACATTCAGAATGTATCTGATTCCTTTCTTATGGTATTATTTAAGATGTTCTCTTTTTTTCCCCTCAATTATTTCTTGCAAAACCACAGTAAGAGTTTTGCCAGGTTCATGATAATTTTTAAGACTATTAAAGGTGTAGTTCTGTGTATACATCATCTTCCGTCATATCAGGTTGGACCTAATATCTGTGTGACTTTCAGTGATGTTAAAATCAATGGGTTCAGACAGTGGTATCCTGATATCACTAGTAAATATTGTTCTTCAGCATTTGATCTGGTGGTTTGAAAACCTGATAATCTTTGCCTGAATAACTTTTTAAAAATTTGATTCTAAGTTTTGAATTTATTAGTTGTGATTCTTCTCTAATATGGAGATTTCCTTTTATCAAATATTTGGTTTATCATGGAACACAGTTCTTACAGAAAAGGAAGCATAAAATCTTATAAGAATTCTAGAGGGTGATTCCTGAGTTCAATAAAGATAACCAATGATTTGTGTGCCTGTGGCAGTATGAGTGTGTGATTTTTGGATAGCTAGTATGTTCCAATTCTTTGCAGTCATTGTTCTATTTAAGCTCAAGTTGTTCCAATTTGCCAGAGGGAGGTCTTTACGGCACTTTTTTTTTTTTCATGACAACAGTGGTCTTTATAGATACAATAATAAGTTCCAGACTTATCTTGTACATTTTCTACTGTAAGCCTTAAATTATCATTTCTCCAAGAAAGTCCTGATTCCTTTTAGTGGTCCATGGAGATGTAGACCACATTTTGTGCATGGTATATGCATTCTTTGTGTTATTTGTGCATTAAGGGTATTCATTATTTTTCTAAACTTTTTCACTGGACAAAGCTAGAAAAGAGGTTATTTTTAAGAAAAAGGTTAAATAAATTATGAATTAATACATTTCTCAAACAGGATTTTATTTAACTTAAATATATTTGTAACATCTCCCATCTTAAAATTTTGCTGTTTCAATACTTTTAACATTTATATGTTTATATTTGGCTAGTTAAAAATATTTTATTATGCTACCCATAAGAAGACCAATAGATATAATTTAAGATTTTGTGTGTGTGTCTGTAGGTGTATATTGTCCTTGGAGTGTGACCCATTAGGGACGTACTGTCCATTGACTAATTTGAAATATTTACCTATGTTCTTATAATTCTTTTATGAGGAAAAATTTTAAGTTACACCTATTTGGTTGCTAAATATTTAGGTCATCATCCCCCTATTCTCAATTTCTAGAGGTTGCTTAGTATTTTTTTTCACATCGTCATACATGTATTTTGTATAATGATGACCGTCTCCTTCCACCATCCTTGCTATTCCCCTTCTCCCTTCTTTTCCCTCCCACCCCTATTCCCTATCTAGAGATAATCCTCCTCCCCTGCTCTCCCTCCCTACCCCATTTTGAGTCACCCCCCTTATATCAGAGATGACATTCAGCATTTGTTTTTTTGGGATTGGCTAACTTCACTTAGCATAATCTTCTCTAATGCCATCCATTTCCCTGAAAATGCCATGATCTTATTCTTTTTTAGTGCTGAGTAATATTCCATTATGTATAAATGCCACATTTTTTTTTTATCCATTCATCTACTGAAGGACATCTAAGTTGGCCTCACAGTTTAGCTATCGTGAATTGTGCTGCTATAAACATTGATGTGGCAGTGTCCCTGTAGTATGCTGTTTTTAGGTTCTTTGGGTATAGTCCAAGGAGAGGGATAGCTGAATCAAATGGTGATTCCATTCCCAGCTTTCAAAGGAATCTCCATACTGCTTTCCAAATTGGCTGCACTAGTTTGCAGTCCCACCAGCAGTGTATGAGTGTACTTTTTTCCCCACATCCTCACCAACACTTGTTGTCTGTCTTCATAATAGCTGCCATTCTGACTGAAGTGAGATGGTATCTTAGAGTAGTTTTGATTTTCATTTCTTTGATTGCTAGAGATGATGAGCATTTTTGCATATATTTGTTGATTGATTGTATATCCTCTTCTGAGAAGTGTCTTTTCAGGTCCTTGGTCCATTTATTGATTGGATTATTTTTTGGGTGCTTATCTTGTTGAGATCTTTATATATCCTAGAGATTAGAGCTCTAGCTGATGTGTGAGGAGTAAAAATTTGTTCCCAGGATGTAGTCTCCCTGTTCACCTCACAGATTATTTCTTTTGCTGAGAAAAAAACTTTTGGAGGTTGGTTAGTTTTTTCCTAAGCTTTTTTTGTTTTATTTTTTTGCACTAACATAAAGCAGTTATATAGGTCTAAGGACAAAGTGTGAAATAAGTACACTGAGAGAATGCTTTGTTGCATATTTGTTCCCATGTCTCATCTTCTTTCTCAATGAGGCACCGAATATTCAGGTTATTTCTTCCATTATTTGTTCTTGAGAACATTACCCAATGTGAATGTTTGTATTTTTTCTACTACTTACACAAAAGGGGGCATATTCATTCTCCTCCACCTTATTTATTTGCTTATTTTAGCTATTCATTGGCACATTTTTGCTAGTCTATCTTAGGGGTAGATTACTGGATGTGGGACAGTTCTGTCAAAGAGTATATCTGTAAAACACCTTATTAAATAGTCCCTTTAGTAGAGTTGTATCATTTTTTCAATTGGAAAATTTTTAAAAATTAAAGTTCCCTAATGTCTGACCTACTGAGTGAGAACTCAGAGATGTGGGCGTTCAGGTTGAGTAGGGTGCTCACCTCGGTTTGGTGAGAGAGATTCCAAGATGATAACATTGCCTCCCCTGTATGATCCTAGAGCCTGGATAGTAGAGGAAAATATTCATAAACAAATAATTTTTATATGATTACTGGAATAATAGAAATGTATGTATGGCACTAAGGGGAGACAATAGAGTGGGTAACTCTGTCAATTAAAATGGTACCTGATACAGAATGGAATTGACTGTTCCTAATATAAAAAAGCAGAAGTATACATTTTTAAAAAACAATTTGTCTGCAAAACTGATTTAATGAAACTCCTTTCCTGAAAAGAAAGAAATTATGAATTAAACCCTGTGAACTTATCCCATCTGTACTCGTTTTTTTGCTTATTTTATTCTTTGTCATAGCTTCAAATTTTCAAGTTTTAGCTACCATGGACATCTATGGAGAGTTTTTTCAACCTAAAGTCACAACAGCATGCAGAATCCTCACAATGATATGTTCAATGTGAAAACTCTGCTGTAACCAGGAGCATTCTGCACTCTGCTTGAAGCTAGTCATAGAGTTGACAGGAGAGAAGATAAAAGTCAATAAAAACAGAATTATTTATTAAAAAGATCTAATGTTACAAGAACAGTACACAGAACTATTATCTGACTGTGCCTTCCACATGTTATATACCATTATATATAGTATATATACAGATTGTATACAGTATATTTAACGGTTTGACATGGAGTCCACAGTACCTTTAGTTGGGTGTGTAAAACGGTTGCTTTCATGAAATTTTTAATTATCAGGAGTGTTGTTTTCTTCATAATTTCAATTGACATTATACAAAAATACAGTCTCTTTAGTGATTTAAGACTGTGGTTACTATCCCATCCAGGAAAAAGCTCACTTAGTACTGTAGCTGAAAAATAATGTACCTTGATAAGGAATGCTGTCTGCATTCTACAAAGTAACAAATATGTAATACATAATACATAAACATTGAAATCCTGTTTTTTAAATAGATTTATGAGGCAAAATACATATTTTGTGAATGTTGAGTAAAAACATCCCATATCTGATTCCTGTAAGAATACAACATTGACATTCTATGCGTAAATATTCTGGCAGATATGTACCATCCATCAGCTATTTGGAAATATTGATCGGTTTTAATTTGGTACTGGAGATGGAACTCAGGAGTGTTTTGCTGCTGATCTATATCCCCAGATTTTATTTTTGTTTTTAAATTTTGACACAGATTTTATTTTTATTTTTAAATTTTGATACAGGGTCTCTCTAAGTTGCTTAGGGCCTCACTAAATTGTTGAGGCTGCCTCGAATATACCATCCTCCTGCCTCAACCTCTCAGGTCACTGGGATTTCAGGCATGTGTCATTGTGCCTGGAGATATTGGTTAATTTTAAGTTGTCATACATCAACATATTTATTGGGTTTTGCTTTATAAAAATGTTAGTATATCTTCATTCTTGAAACCCTTCACTGAATCTAGTATAGAATATTATAGAAAAGGAAGAAAGTGCTTTGGTTCATCAAATATGTAAAATTTATTTCCAATTTTTAAATAACCTTCATTTTTTTTTCAGCTGTACAATTAGTTTTCATAAATTACATCATACTTAGGAGAGTTAGCATCCCTATACTTGCAAAGTTGAGCCTCTCCCACTTCAAAGGAGTCAGTCAAGAAAGGCCACTTCATTGTTGTTATTTAAAGGCTAACATATTCACCATCTGTAGTGTTTATTATAATCTTCTGACTAAAATAGTTATTTAAATTACTTTGTGTTTGTTCAGGAGTGTCTTGAACGTAATCTTCTCCAAACACAACGAGTAATTGAAATATATAGTTATGCTATATCTCTAAAACTAATCTTTAGGCTGTTCAGAACAGAATTCCTAATCTTGCCAGATGTTATGGTGTATGCCTATAATCCCAGCGGCTGGAGAGTCTGAGACGGGAGGATTGGAAGTTCAAAGCCAGCCTCAGCAATGGTGAGGCACTAAGCAACTCAGTGAGACCCTGTCTCCAAATAAAATATAACATAGGACTGGAGATGTAGCTCGGTGGTCCAGTACCTCTGAGTTCAATTCCTAGTAATGCCCCCCCCCCCCAAAAAAAAAAAGGAATCCCTAATCTTTCCTCTGATACTTCAATGGTTAACCAGCAATTTAAACTTAATACTGTTATGCTTAGTGGTAAAGATGCAAATAGAGTTGATAGGTTTAGATTATATAAAGGAAAATAAAGGAAAACTGCTTTTTGTTCTCATGTAAGCATCACCTGTAAGACTAGTTTCTCTAGGCTCTTTTCTGGCAAATGAAGTTGCAATGAATCTTTTCAGACATCTTCATGGGTGTAATGCCAACTCTGGCGCATCCTCATATTTTCTAGAAATTCGTGATTCATCAAGTAGAAAAATTTCACCTAGCTTTCCAACGACTATCTAGAATAACTTAGGTTCAATTTGACTTCTCAAAATAGCAAGTCGTAATCACCTCCCAAGCTACAAAATCAAGCAGTATGTGTCTGGAAGAAATAGCAGAGTCCCTATGCTGATTCTATGTTCCCACAGATTAATTTTCTAAAAATCAACTTATCCGATAGCTCTTCTTTATTTTAGTAGTTGGTAAGATTTTATAAATGGCACGGAACTTTCTGAAAAGTATTTATTTGCTGTACTTGAATCATTTTAATCCACAGACAATATGTCTGTATAATTATTTCCACAACAAATTTTCATTGTCCTTAAAATTATTTGTAGTTACAAGAAAGCATTGGATTTAATTCAAATTTGCTTTGAAAGTAGGTGGAGAAATTAAAAAGCTCTGTCTCATTTGTTATATTTTTAAGTTAGTGCCTGTGGCTTCATATTATTGTCTCAGTTTTTAGTCATCATATGTTTTTGTGACTTTAAACTCTCTTGTATTAATAAAAATAAACATTTACAATCTTCATTGCTAGATAACATAGAACTTGATGGAAAAGAATAAATTCATTTGGACTTACTTTATATTTACCTTGCATGTATATTAATGGCTTATTCCCTACCCTATTATCTGGTTCTAGGGGTGCATATAGAATAGTGTATTGATAAATCTTGCAATTTCCCTATGCAATCATATAATGTTTTTGAAAAAAAAATTTGAGTATTTATCCTTTAATGGGCCACATAACTGAAGTATTTTTCATATTTCCTGCTGGTTTGGCAATTGGAATAGTTAGCTGAATAGAAAATAAAAACACTGGACTCAGAGTCTAAACAAACTTTTCATTCTTGGTTTTGTATTTGTTTTTGAAACAGACCTGCTAGTTACCACTTAACAAATGGATGGCACATACTCAGAGTCATCAGATATAAAATCAAATTCCAACATATTAAAAAAATTCAGAATACATTTGACAGAAATTACCTTTGCTTACAAAAATTCATTACATACAATCTGCATATTTTTATTGGACCAAGAACTGTCCTTTCCATTTACAAAAACCAAATAGAAACCTGATGGATAAGTAATATTTTCCTCCCGACCTCCTGTAAGTGCACCATGTGTAGTCCCAAGTTTTAAAGCTTATCTCAGGGTCCTGGGTCTCCAATTAACTACACTCTATTCACTGCTGTTCTCAAGCTAAAGCAAAGAAAATCAAATTAAGTCGGCAGCTTTCACCAGGAATTTGAAGGAATCATCAATGCCAAGAGCAATGTTACTGATGATGATGTGGAGAGAGTGTGCAGGGTTGGCTGAGCGCTTGTGATTTTCCCACCTGTGAAAAAAGAAGCATCAGATGAAGCCAATTTTTGTGGTCTTATTTGGACAAGGCAAGTGTTCTTAGAATCTAGGACAAGAGTATATTATCTGTCCCTTTAATGAGTGGTTTTTTTGTTTGTTTTTGCAGGGGTACTGGGGATTGAACTTGGGGGCACCGAACCACTGAGCTACACCCCATTTTTTAATATTTCATTTAGACAGGCTCTTACTGAGTTGTTTAATGCCTTGCTTTTGCTGAGGCTGGCTTTGAACTCATGATCCTCCTGCCTCAGCATCCTGAGCTGCTGGTAGTGAGTGTTCTTCATACTTTGGGAACCTCAGACCATGTCTTATTTCCTAAGTTGCAAGGAGAGCAGAAACATTTATGCAACACTGTATTGAAAAATCTAAGTCATGCTAACAAATGCATCAAACCAGGAGATTTAGTGTAATCTCCATTAATGATGTGCTGATGTAAAACATCCCAGGTCCCTGAATGTAAAGTAATTTTGTAGAACATACTTCAGGAAGTGGAGCATAAATAATTAGCAAAAGTGTGAAGCAACATGAACTCATAATTTAATTACTTCTGTTAATTTTTAAAATTTAATGACATTTATTTATGGGTCTTTGATTATTTCAATTGATTGAGCTTAAATTCTAGATACTCATGCCAAACTTGGTAAAGGTTGGTTTTTCATCTTTCTTTCTTACACTCCGGAGATTTCTTTTTGAGACCAAAACGTTACATGCACTTAATTGCATTAAATTAACTGATCTGAGTTGATTAGTCTGAAGTAGCTCCAGTAGCTCCACATGGCCACAAATTAAGAATGATTTTTAATGCTACCTTCAAGAATGGTATTTTAAGCCAGAAGACTTCTAAAATATCATTATGATCAACATGTAATGAATACTCACTGTATCACAAGCACTGTATTAAGCCCTTTATAAATATTATATTATTTGATTCTCACAACAACCAACTTCAGTAAAAACTATTGTGTATCTATCTTCCTGTTGAACTTGAGAGAATTGGTATTTAGAAAGAGGATAGAACTTGCTTAAAGTTCCTGAGCTAGGAATTAGTACATCTGTGATGCCTTAATGTTGTCTATCTTAAAACAGTGTTGGTTATAATCTTAAGAATAAGGATAAAATATTCCACCTAGTTTTTGGACTCTTCTGTCAAGTTCTCTCCTCTGACTGGATTGAATATAATGGAATCATAATGGTGATTTTTTTAAGAGATAGTCTAAATTTATTTTTTTAGATTTTTTTTTCTAAATTTATTTTTCATATGCCTACTTAAGAGGTAAAAAAAATTGGTAAAAAACACGCAAAATTGGCAACTCTTTCTTTGAAAATTTGTATAACTAATGCAATAATAAAACTTATTAATCAACATGTTGGAGAATTTTAGATATAGTTCAACTTGTACAATAGGAGTTTATCGTGAAATTCATAATCACATGTGAACTGTAAAGGGAGATGACAAAGCCTTACTGGAGTTCTATGTATATGCAAATAAATAGAAAATGGAAAATATTTCTTTTCTATATATTTGAAAGTGACTGTCTTCTTTTTAAACTAACTTACATGACATTTTTATAAAAGCATTTCACTTTCAGAATTGTAAGTAGAGTCTATACCTCAAATTCTAAGTGAAATCCACAAAGCTATCTTTTTTGTAGAGCAAACAATACAAATGGAGTGGGGAGGAAAAACAAAACAAACAAACAAACAAACAAAAAACCTCTCCACACACAGCATCAGCTTGAGCTGTAAAAACTATTTCACTTGGACAAGTCATTCAATTTCTTAGACATTTGATTTTTTGGAATATAAGAAAAAAAAACAATCATTGCTTAGGCTTTATGAGTCTAAAGTAGATAATACTAAGAGATTTCATATTATTGAAACACAGAAAATGGATTACACTGGCCAAGATGTTATTAACTAAACCATTAAAGTTGCCATTTCCCCCCATAGAATAGAAGTAATAATTAAAATAAATGTGAGAATTAAGGTCTTATATAAGTACTTCCAAGCTTGGGATTGAACTTATTCAGAGGATGCTATAGAATCTGATTGCATTAGAATTAAAAGGAAACTTCTAGAATCAGAGTAATATCATTCCTAATTGGAAGGATAAAATAATGTATGGAAAACACGTAGCATGGTTCCAAGAACATTTTGAGGTCTTAATAAATGCTCATTGTGTTGTTAGAAATTTGACACTTCTGAAAGAAGAAGAGTTGTTATTATTTTTTTTTTTTTTGAAACATGAAAAATAACTTTTGCCTTTCAAGGTGCTCTTGAAAATTCGGCACCCTCACCTGAACAGTTCAATTGTGAATTAATCAGCACAGAGACATTATTACCATTCTTGCTGTTGAAACTGCACATTTATAAAGGAATCAGAGTGTATTAAATTTTTGTATGACCACAATATACTTAAATTTCAACTTGTATTCCTGAAAATGTCAGTTTCCTACATCTTGTATTACAGTTTTTGGTGAAAAGTTAAAATATAACAAAGAATTCACCTAAATTCCTTTATTGTTAATGTTATCTTCATGTTTAATTGTCTTTTAAAACACATTTTTTTCTCATTTTAAATATAGAAATGATATAACCTTTGCCCTAAGCACTTCAATGTATGTTTCTAAAGAATAAGACAATTTCTCATATCACAAAAGCGTGATTTCTACAAATTGATGTTGCTGTAATCTTTTCTAATATACAATCAAATTTTATCAATTGTCCCAATAATGTCCTTTATCTCATTTTGTATTTTTAATGCAGAAATTTGGAGTTTATTAAATAGTATGTTTTCTTCAGAGTCTGGTATCATTCATTTCTCTATTTTATTTGCCATCCATTCATTTTGTGACATCAAAAAATAACATAAGCAATACCTCTTTTCTGATTTCAAGTTGGTCAATGTATTAAATAGTGCCATATACACAGAGCCTTAGAAGATATCATCAGAAACTTCCTTTTATGTTGATCTTCTGTGTGAAAATGATTTCTCAACAAATAATACTCATAATTAACCATTAAGTGAACACCATTTAATACAAGGTTTTAATGAAAAATTGCCCAATACTTTCTCAGAGATTTGCATATCTAATTAAATCTTTTTTGGCTACTTTGACAAAATGGTTTCTTCTAATTTTATAAAATCTCCCTTCCTTTAGTTAGTTTTGTCGTACTGGGACAATAATGATTGTGGTGGTAGATATTCAGGTATCCTTGGAGATAAACTACCTAGATTTGAATTCTGGTTCAGCAATAGTGTGATCATGGGCAAATTACTTAGGTGGCATTTTTCCTGTTTTACAGAGAAAAATCTCATGTGATTGTTACTAAGATTGAATAATATGTGTATAAATTTTTTTGTGCCTGTTATATAGTAAAGGCTCAGAAAACAAGAAATTAATATTGCTTATAATAACTATGGGGTTCAGTAATATAATTTGTTTAGAAGTCAAACATCAAAATTTAAAGTTTAAAGGGAATACTTTTAAAATAATCTAACAATAAGAACAATCAAGATAATAGAGAAGTAGGTACATCAAATGGGTGCAATATTACTTTAAAAGCAATATTTCAAAAGCCAATTTGGCCAGCAAGGTACTACTTGAGACCAAGATTGAATTCTCGTAAATAAGTACATTCTAATAAAAGTATTAACTGCTTTCAAGATTTGTAGAAATTCTGAAATTGTGAGCAAATTACCATGGCTCATACAGATTGTAGGAGGAGGTGGAAATCAAAGAAGAGAAACCCCTCCAAAAAATATCTGAACTGTGCAATCCATCATTCAGTTTTGATGAGGTTTTTATCATCTTGCATTGCAGGTGGCCACCATATTAAGCCTGTTAGATTAAAACTTACCTGAATACGATGGTACCCTGATTTGGGAACTAGCTGTTCCATCCCCTCCTTCGCTGTATGCTCGGACTTCAATAATATAGACTCCAGCATCGGGGAGTGGTACTACTGCTTGAGGTTTCTGCGTTTCAATGACTTGACTGTTGCTGTGACCCTCTTGCCTATAAAAAACCTGTGAGGAGTAACAGAGGTTCAACATTTGAAATTCAGTTGAGGATTACAAATGCTTACTGTCTATATCTGTATGTCACATTCTGAGCTAAGCGCAAGACGCTTACTGCTTAGAGGTGTAAGCAAATGTAATACATGTGTTATACACTGCAATGAAAATATACTTAGGGAGCCATGGAAGTCAAGAAAGAGTTTAATTCTGTCTTGGGCTTTACGAAATCCTTTCCAGAAGAGGTGATGCCTGAGCTAAGTATTTGAAAATGAATAGAGTTTACAAGTTGGAGAATACAGACAGTAATAAGATTAAAAATACACCTAGCTGATATGAAACCGTGGCACTGGAGTATGGAATCGAGAGAAGATAGATATGGATAGTGAGAAATGAGACTGGAGAAGTAGGTAGTGAGGAGACACATCATAAAAAATCTTTTATATCTGGTTATTGAAATGAATAATATCCCAAGGGAGATTTAGAAGCTTTGTTTTAAACTGTTTGAAAAGAGTGAAGAGAGAACTTAAACATGTTAACAAATCCTTAAGAATTCAGGAGATGGTTGAAAAGTTAAAATTGTTTTAATTTTTATTTTGATGATGGTTTGCTTTTTGGTGAACTGATATCAGGATAATACAGGGTGGCAAATTTGAAGTTTTTTTTTTTTTTTAGTACATCTGCTCATTGGTGCTGTAAACAGGCAGTGATCCTTGCTGAGGCACTTGGGAGCTGGGTGTCGGGAGCCAGGAGTTCTGCTCCAACGCTAAGGCCTGGAACCCTGCGCAGGGGGCACAGCACTGGTGATTTCTGCGCAGGATCAGCTGTGTAGGGGCTCTTAGAGACGGAGTGGTCGGCGTCTCTCAAGGCAC
>NW_026000242.1:22096612-22223998 GCF_001458135.2 Marmota marmota marmota
TTTTTTTTTTTTTTTTTTTTTTTTTTTTGACATCTGCTCATGGTGCTGTAAACAGGCATGCATGGTAAATTCATCTACAGAGCAGGACACAGTGTTATCCTGTGTTTACATATCACAAAATTAATGGCATAGGTGGGTTCAGGTAGCTCATAAGATCATCTGTCTAGTTAGAGTAAAAACTTTGTTAGTAATTATTTTGATGACTTTAGAGCTATTTTACTATATTGTGTTAGTCTAAGTGCTTTTGCCTCTAATAATAGTTCAGTATAATTTTTGGAGGTATAATAGTCAAATAGCAGCAGTTAAGAATGTTTAAATGCATTTTTATTCATTTTCATTGTTTTTATACATTTTCATAGTTATTGGAATTATAATATGATTGCTTTGCATAATGGAAATAGAAATGGCTTTGTAGTCATACAAGTCTAGATTCAAAACAATTTCCTACAAAATAAAGTGAAACAAAACTAATCTCCTAAACCTTCCTGGCTGGATAAATTCCAACAAATTACTAACTTTTCTTGATCTGCATTCACTTGCTGGTAGAAAATGGTGCCACGTAGTTTATGGATTTGTTAGAAGAATGAAATGAGAAGGTGCAAAAATACCTAGCACAGGACCTGGTGTATGTAAGCTTAATAAGAAAAAGCTATTCCCAGCCATGTGTGGTAAAGCCTGCCTGTAATCCCAGCAGTCTGGGAAGCTGAGGCAGGAAGATTCCAAGTTCAAAGCCAGCCTCACCCACTTAGCAAGGCCCTGTCTCAAAATAAAAGGAGCTGGGAATGTGGCTTAGTGGTCAAGCATCCCTGGGTTCAATCCCCTGGTTCAATATATGTATATATATTCTTATGAAAAATGTGTTAATGTGTTTTGAGTTTGAACTAACTTATATACAAGAAAATAAACTCTAGAAAAGCAATCTTTTCTTATCTTGAATCTGTCTTTACTCAATCCTTCTGTGTTTTAGTAATATATACTTCCTTCATCTTTTGTGGGCTGAAATTTACTTCAAGGTCTATAGAAGGAAGTGACTTCTTCTCTGTGGAAGGAGGTGACTTCTCTTGAAAGCATAACATATTGTATACTTATATCTACTGAAATGCTTTTTGGGAAGGATGCCATAGTCTCAATGAAAATGCAAAGTGATAAGTGCATCACCAACCATGTATCGGGCATCTCATGTAGGCAAGCCCATAGCTGTATACTGGAGATTCATGAAAACAAGACCATGCTTCCTGACCTCATGGTACTTAACAGTCTAATATTGGAGACAGATGCAATTCAATGAAGTGTGGTATCTACTACAATAGGAAATGTGTATGGTGTCAGGGCAGTGCAGAGTGAATTCTTAGATTTGAGGAATCAAGAACACTTTCTGGAGGATGTCTATAACAGTATTTTTAGGTTTAAAAATGACAAATATGTCAGAATTTATGCTTCCAATTTTGACTATAGCACTCTAATGAATTAGAATTTGATTATATACATGAGGCAATTAGAAATCAAATTTATGAGATGGGGAAGTATGTAAATTGGTGAGGATTGGCAGGGGAGTAGCTGTTTTAGAGGACACTGTTATTATGGTTCAATAAATTACAATTTTTATGACAAAGAATAATGAATCCAGCAATGCATATCTAATGTTGCTGAAAAATAGAGTTAAAGGAAACCTTGTGGATCAGTTGAGATTTAAGAACAAAAGGTAAAGGCAGCAAAAATAAAATTAGTTAATGGTCATAAAAGGAGTTTAAAAATTACTTGTGGCTTTTACCAATACATCCACGAAGATATAGTGCTATGTGTCAATAAGTAGGTATATTAATTGAAAAGTTAAACTAATAGTTAAATTTTGGTGCTTTTAGGGAATCTTGGCTCATTTTAAATTCCTTCCCTTATATAACCACTGAGACTCATTGTAAATTCCTGTCCTAAAAATAGAAAAAATGAAGGTAAGAAATATAAGATGAAAGAATTAAGACATGTCAAAAATAATTATTGACCAAAAGGAGGTAAGGGAGACCTTTGAGACTCTGGACATTCACAGATTGGCAGGTATGGTGACAGTTACTTTTCTGCATAGAGAAAATTGTCTAATGTTGACTATTCTCAAATTCTATCAAAAAACTGAGAGCATTGGGTTATTCAAATGGATAATCCTAGAAAAAATTTAATTGGGATTGTAATTCTTAAAGGCATGATCTGTAAGTGGCTCTTCTATGTGTCTAAATGGCTCAATGGTAACAATATTGAGAAAAATGCACCAAAAATATAACAGAATAAAATTTTTTGCTGGTTATAAGTGCCCCTAAGAAGAAAAGATCCTATTAAGGTCGAGCATCTTGGGAATAGTTGATGAAGACAACCACTCTTCATAGAGGATGAAGAACCCAAAGCACAGTGGCAACAAGATAAAGTGAAGCAGGGCAAATCAAAACTGCATAAATTCCTTTTTTATTATTATTTTTTTTGTTCCAGGGATTGAAATTGGGGGTACTCGACCACTGAGCCACATCCCCAGCTCTATTTTGTATTTTATTTAGAGCCAGGATCTCACTGAGTTGCTTTAGTGCCTTGCTGTTGTTGAGGCTGGCTTTGAACTCACGATCCTTCTGCCTCAGCCTCCCAAGTGGCTGGGATTACAGGAGTGCACCACTATGCCGGACTTTTTTTTTTAATCAAGCATAATCAAATGTACATGGTATAATGAAACTCATGTACCCATGACCCCAATTAAGCTGTTATATATGTCTTTGTAATTTGTGGAAACACAGCAAAGACTGACTTCTATATTTGGAATTGATATAAGATGAAAGAAGCACTGTAAAATACAAGAAATTGGAGGTGGCCATAACTCAGAAGATCTCTAAGGAGATGGAGAAATATAGGAGTGGGTTTCCAAATCCTATAGTGTGTGAAATACATTGGTGTAAGTGTGCACACATCTCAGGAGGCTACTAGGCCTTCATTTATAAGTTGCATAAGCAACCAAAACTATGTTGATGGATACCATAATAATTAGAAAATCCTGGACCTGATTACTCTGTTAGCATTATAAATAGGTAGAAAAAGAGAGGTGCAAAGTGGGTATATATGTTAAGGGATTGTAAATCTAGGAAAGGATATTTTCTAGCTGCTTACCAGAAAAACTAAAACAAAAATTTTAAAAAACAAATTGTTTATATAGCCTTAGGCCCTTGTCCTCAGTTTTTTTCCAACTGCTTGTTTCTTTTCTGAAGGGGAAAAAAGTTTCTCTCTATAGGAAAAGGGATATTTACACAAGTGAGAGCATAGTCCTGGGGCATTCAGTATTTATTTTCTTTTTCAGTTGGGCATTAAAATCTGTATGAGGAAACAAGGCATAGATAAATTGGCTATTTACTTTATAATCTTGATAAACTTCTTTCATGGTGTTAAAAAAAAACCTCCATTCCCAAGATCATTAAGAAGAATTTTGAGAGAATTTACTTTAGTTCATAGTTTTGTTATTGGCATTTCTGAAGTAAGGCCACTAACATATTTATAATATGTGCCCAAATTACCAAGGATTGTAGATATAGACCCTGAATGAATGAAATTACCAAAATACAATCTTCTTAATGCAAGATAATTTTTGGGGGGGAGATACCAAGTTAGTGAAACTTTTATTTGAAGTTTTTATTCCACTTTCCTAGTCATTTATAAATAATGCATTGATAAAATATTACAGTTGACCTCAGATTGGGAAATGTAAATAAAATAAAGTGGCACTGGCTAATTGACCAGAAAAAGTCATGAATATGATAAATAAGTTATCAAGTTTTATTCAACCTATCAAATAGGTTATCTTAAGTGGGAATAAATTGTGTTAATATATCTTAAGGTCTATGTAAAACGGACATCTCTTTTCCAACAATTTTCTGGTTCTTCATAATTTTCTTTTGCTTACTAATAGAAGCTGTGATATTTTGAAATTATTGCTATTAATATAGACTACTTAAAACCCCAACAAATCCAGAATCTCTTGAGCAGTCTCAAAAACACAGCAGTGAGAAATATTGCACTAAGTAATGCTTTATGTTTATCTGAATGGGTTCTATTTTAATGAGGTACCTAAAATCATAATTCCTGCAATTAGCCATATATGTTTTTACCTCGATGTTTCTGGAATTTTAATTTGCCTTTCTAGTTCAGGAGATTGCTTGCCAGTGTCCTAATGATAGTAAGTTGGTTTCTGAATGGTGTGTCAACATTTCTGAAAACGCTACTACTCCTAATCATTGAAAGTTATATTTGCTTTAGAGGACAGGTTATGAGGACATGGTCTTTTGGAAAGATTTAGATAAGAGAGTGCTACAGGAAAGACCCCCAAAAGGGGTTGTTTACTGTTATGGTTTAGATATGACATGGCCCACAAAACTCATGTGTGAGACAATGAAAGAATGTTCAGAGGTGAAATGATTAGATTATGAGAGGTGTAACTATTAATCCATTGACACGGATTAACTAGGTGGTAACTGTAGGCAGGTAGGTTATAGCAGGAGGAGGTATATCACTTGAGGTGTGCTTTTGGGGTTTGTATTTGTGCCTGATGAATAGAGCTTTCTTGTTACTTGGTTCCCACGTTCTAAGCTGCTTTCCTCCACCCAACCCTTCTGCTATGATGTTCTTATATCTAGAGACCAAGTGTGGACTAAACCTCTGAAATTGTGAACCAAAATAGACATTTTTCTCCTTTACTGTTCTCCTCAGGTCGTTTGGTCACAGCAACACAAAAGCTAACTAAAACACCCACCTATTACCAAAAGATCAAATTCAATATTCCTGAGGATTAGAGTCAGATTTGAGTATGTGTGTGAGAGTTTTGTGATATATACTAATTATGGTAAGAAATGCTGTAGGTTGTGTCTTAAAATATTAAGGAGAACTCCTTATCAAAACAATGTATTTCCCATTTATGACTTCAGTTTTTAAGTGTCAGAGTTTTGGCACTTCATACACAAAACACATTGTATGATCATCTCTGATAGCAGAAAACACACCAATAATAATAATGCTTTTCAGTCTACATATTGTTATTAAAGTATTTTCAAATCTACAAATAATATTCAACTAATAATTTTGTCTGGAGTTTAAGATAAAAATTGAAGCTGATTTTTCTGGAACAAGATTTTGAAAGTAAGCAAATTCAATGTATAGACCTCATGTATTTAAAGATCAAGGTTGTTTTTTAAAAACAAGCTGAGTAGATGTCTTCCTATTTCAGAGCTCTGGTTGGCATATGACAAGATAAGTGTGAGAAGTGTCTTGGAGCTTGCCGTCTCTCTCCATGGACTCTTTCCTATCTAGCATGCTGGCCCTAGCATTTCTTTCTTGTGTTTCTTTGTTAATAGTAAGTCTTTCTATTCAGTCTAAGACGTCCAGTCTTTGCCATCTGCCAGAAGTTTGTGTGTGGGAAGATGTGCCAGGATCCTCTGCCTGGCACCATGTGTCATGGAGCTATTCATACTGAATGATTCTCACACTGAATTCAGACTGTTGTTGCTTTTCCAACTCCTTCCCTTCCTGTGCCTTGTGCAGTGTGGGTACGGAGTGTGACTGCCTTGGCCTCCTCCACCTGTAGGCAGGTGCCTCATTCTAAGATCTAGACAAAAAATGACTTAGAGAATACAAAAGGCTTATTAGTGGGCCTTTTTATGCCTCGTTAATGGTCTGTCTTCACAAGAACGACTTTTGGGATGAATGTGTATGCCAGGAATGAAGAAACGCTCACCTTGTAACCCATGACTTCTGATTCATTGGCTAAAGGTCTGACGGGCTCCCAGCCCAGAGACACCTGAGAGCCTTGTTGCTCCCACTGGAGGTTGCTAGGTGCTTGACTGGGGGCTGCAAAATAAGAGAAAGTGAACTGACAAGGATTCTTAAATATGTGTCTTCATTTAAATCCTTTCAAGTATTTCAGACTTTTCACGTGTTTAGTAGTTGGCCAGCCCCCTAGGCTTCCTTCCAGCTCGAGTCAGATAAGGAGGGTTTTGCTCTAGGAGTGTCATTTTAATAGCTCCTCTACTGAGCTTTTGAACTTGAATCCTTTTATCTGCCTTTGGTGTCAGAATCGCTTAGCCTTGTTTCACAGGAAGATAACCTTTATCTACTGTGAATGCAAAAATTTCTGAGCTAGTTTTGGAATTCAGATCTAAGCACTGAAGCAAGACTATGAATCACGCCCCCCACCCCCGCAACCTGCCTTTGACTCTGCTTATTATGTACCTCACATGGCTTTCAGAAACATGAAAATGTGTTTCCTTTTTGTCTGAAACAAACAAAAGCCCAGGTCACTTACGGGATTTCTTGGTGGTTGCACTCACTTCACTGCTAGGTGGCCCGTATCCAGCTCCATTGTAAGCCCGCACTGTGAAGTGATATAACGTATTTCCTTCTAATCCTGTCAGGATGATAAATGACTCATTCCCCCTAGTTTTGACTGTTTCTGCTGCATCTTCTTGTTCCATGTCTTTCCAGTAACCAACCTGTCAAGAAATTATCAAATGACAAATTAATTTTGAAGTTTGCCTTGAGATTATGATTGCTTGAATATTTAGAAATTTTTTTTCTGGATGTTGCCTGCAGCCACCCCAGGAAAGAAATCATCCCTATATGACCCAATTATCAGGACTTACTAATGAGATCAAAACTGCATCCCTGGCCTGATTTGTATGTTTGAATCACCACTACTACCAAAGCAGCACTCGGCAAAGCAACAAAGGATGAGACCTCACAGCCCTGGCCCAGTGGTGTGAAAGAGATACAAATGCACTGTGATATTTTTGAAGACTCATTCAAAGAAATTGCAGAAGTGCTTTTCCTTTCACAGGCTATCAGAACAATTTACTGTGTTTCAAAACCAGGAAACCTTGCATGAATTAGGTGAGAAAATAGGTATGAACAATATTTCCTTTTGGGCTTTACATAAAGGTGAATCTCACAAGCTGTATTAGTTCAGTGCAGAGAAGATGAAAGAATACCCACAATATCTTGGAGTAAATTAAGTGTAGATAAATAGTATTATTTGGCTATGGAAGAATGACAGAATGAAACAGCTTTCTATTGAAGCGTGGATTGTGCATTGAGATCATCTTTCCCTGTTTTGAGTTCATGGTGGATGGTCTCATACCTTTGTTTCCCTGAAAAGCTAAGGCTTAACTCTGCTCAAACACTAGAATTTATCCCTGCCTCAATTCATGGAAGATTAATCCTCCCAACACCCTGCACTGTACCCATTTCATCTGCCTTCAAGGGCCTTGTCTACTGTGATGTCTATAAAGCCAAACATTTTCCAGATTTGCTTTCAGCTACGGATTCTGGTAAACAATGTGAATAGTGAGGAATTTGAATTGGAAGATGCTCTGAAGCATGTGTAGGATTGCCACTTCCATTTGTGACCATAGGAAGTCACTATGGGCTCTGATCTCAAGAATGAACACAGGGAAGAGAGGACTAAAGGGGGCACCTTGAATGAAATTGACCAAATTTGTTGTTATATTATGTGCATGTATGAGAATTTAAACATATTTTGTATAATTATAATGCACAATAGAAATACATAAAATAAATTTTAAAAGAATGAACATGTGGATTGCTATGACTTTTTAAAATTTTATTGGTGTATAATGATTACACATAATGGATTCAGTGTGACATACTGACATATGCACATAATTTGGTCACTTTCATTCCCTAGTCCCTCCCTTTGCCCTTTCCTACTCCCTTCCTCTGGTCTCCTGTCTCTACTTAACTGGTCTCTCTTCTAATTGTATGAGATTTCCCCACCTTCACTTTTTTTCATTTTATTCTCTCCAACTTTCACATTTTGAAAGAAAACATACTCATCCTTGACTTTGATTCTATCTTATTTTACTTAATGTGATGCTCTAAATTTTCATATATTTTCCTGCAAATGACAGTTTCATTCTTCTTTATGGCTGAATAAAACTCCATTTTGTGTGTGTGTGTGTGTGTGTGTGTGTGTGTGTGTGTGTGTATCTTCTTATCCATTTATTGACTGATGGACACCTAGGCTGGTTCCATAGTTTTCCTTTTGTGAAGTGTGCTGCTACAAACATGGGTGTGAATGTACCACTGTACTATGCTGGTCTTTAATTCTTTTTGATAAATGAGTAGCAGTGATCCTCACGACATGCTTGCCAGCAATTAGTACTTGTATTCTTGAAGCTTGTAATTCTGATTTGAGTGAGATAAAATCTCACTGTAGTTTTGATTTGCATTTCCCTGATTACTAATGATGATGAACATTTTTTCATATACTTGTTCCTTTGTATTTCTTCTTTTGAGAAGTGCCTGTTCAGTTCATTTGTCCATTTATTGATTGGGTTACTTCGAGTTTTTTTAGTGTTAAGTTTTTTGAGTTCTTTATATATGGTTCTAGATATTAATCTTCTTATCAGAAGAGTAGTTGGCACAGATTTTTCCCATTCTGTAGGTTCTCTCTTCATGTTTAAATTATTTAATTTGCTGTGCAGAAGCTTTTAATTTGATGCCATCCCTTATTAATTCTTGCTTCTATTGCCTGAACTTTAGGAGTTCTATTGAGGAATTAAGTTTCAGGCACTTATGTGTTGGATTATTGACCCTGTATTTTCTTCTATAAGTTGAGATGTTTCTTGTCTTGTACCTGGTCTTAGATACATCTTGATCTGACTTTGTTCAGGTTGAGAGATGGGGATCTAACTGTGTTAGTCTACATAAGGGCAACAAGTTTTTCCAGCTCCATCTTTTTTTAAAGAGACTAACTTCAATGTACATTTCTAGCATCTCTGTCAAAGTTCAGATGACCGTACTTGTGTGGTTTTGTCTATTTTCCATTCTGGTCTCTGTATGTATTTTTATGCGACTACTATACTATTTTTTATTATTATAATGTTGCAATTTAATTTAAAATCAGGTATTTTAAATTAAAACCTCCAGCATTGCTCTTTTTGCTTTGTATTGCTTTGGATATTCTCAGTATTTTATTCTTTTTTATGAATTTTAGGATTTTTTTCCTAGTTCTGTGAAGAATGTCATTTTATCACAATGTCAAAGGACCCAACCAATCTAGGTGCTGTCCTAAGGCAAAGTGAAAGAGAAATGGGGAGAGGACAAAGAAGTTACAAATTTCATCTGAAGCTTTATGAAATGAAGACTGTTATCTGTTGGTCATATTTTTCTTGTATTATTTCATATATATTTATAAGTTTGAAAAAACCTTATTCTCATGTTTTACACAGAGCGTGTTATTGCTAAGCGATTTTCTACTACAGTTTATTAGAGGAGGAACAAACTTTCACCCAGAGATTGGACAGAGTGACTGATGGAATTTTCTTTGGGCTTCCCGTTATGGGAGAGGGCAGACTGCATTTTAATCTGTGAAAGATATAATTGCATTATGTTTGTATGCAATATCATTGATACAAGTTGATACTTTTGGGGAGCTGATGAATAGGGAAAATAATGCATATGGATATTAAGTGACTGAATGGATAATGTATATTACAGTTCAACTGTTCAACATCCATTTCACCCTAATTCTAGTGTGTGTATTATACTGATGAAGATGGAATACTAAAATTCATATTTCTATGGCTACCTTGCAATTAGAGTCTTGATGTGTTTAGATTCAGTCAGTCAGATGCAGGTGCATCAAATTTGAAAGTTATAAGTGAGATGAAGGTGAACTTTTGCCTTTTTTTTGTGTGTGGGGGTGGGGGGAAGCCCAGTAATGGAGGCATTTGGGCTTCCTTGCAGTAGCATTAATACATGTCTCATTGCTTACCTATTGGCCTTATGAAAGTCAAGAGGCAGCTCACAGGGCAACCATTTTGCTGGTGTAAATCATAGTAGACATAGTGGGATGCTGGAAGTGGCAAGAATAAAATCCCTTGGGATGAGGGTGGTTTCCTCAGCGTGGTGCCATCTTGATCATGGTGGCCTCCTAACCAAGACAGTGGCATATGCTTCTGGAGCTGGTGGTTTCTTGATTTTAGAAGACTTCAGTCTCGCCTCTAAGGGCTTAGTTCTATTGCTTGGCTTTGAGGGTTATTCTTGAAAGACTACCATGAATTCTGTTGACTTCACACTCTCAGTAATTTTGTAAGTCAATTATGCCTGTCATAAAACACTCATGCTAAAAGCTAGTTAAAATAAATCAGTTCTTCACAATTAAACCCTCCCTAATATACCTATGGATCTTTGATTTATATATAACAAAGACTAATAAAATGATCAAATCCTATTTCTTAGCCCCATCTTCCCACTGAATTGAATGAACATAGTTCAGTGACTGAAATTTGAAAATTTCTTTTTACAAATGAGAAAACTTGTTATATGTACAAAATGAGACTAGATTCTTATCACTCACTCTGCACAAAAATCAACTAGAAATGAATCAAAGATTTTCAAAATAGAAACTATGCAACTCCTAGAAGAATAGATAGAGTCAACACTCCAGCATATATGCACAGGCAGTGACTTTCTTAATAGGACCCCTAAAGCTCAGGAAATAATACATGCGATGGCATAAAATTAAAAAGCTTCTGTATAGCAAAGGAAATAATTGAGACTGTGAAGAAAGAACCTACATAATGAGAGAGAAATCTTTGCTAGCCATTCTTCTGATAGAGTATTAGTATCCAAAATATAAAGAACTCAAACTTAACACCATAAAACCAAATAACCCAATTAACAAATGGGCAAATAAACTAAAAAATACTTCTCAAAAGAAGAGTTATAGCCGAGAAAATTTGTAAATCAATGGATGTGTAACTGATGTGATTCTGCAATCTGTGTATGGGGTGAAGGTGGGAGTTCATAACCCACTTGAATCAAAGTGTCGAATATGATATGTCAAGAAATTTGTAATGTTTTGAACAACCCACAATAAAAAATTAAAAAATAAAAAAATAAAATAAAAATAAAAAGCTTTTAAAATTAAAAAAAAAAAAGACTAGGCATGGAACAACCATATGACCCAGCTATGTCACTCCTCAGTAGATTTCCAAAAGATCTAAAATCAACACACTACAAGGCATGCAGCCACATCAATATTTATAGCAGTCCAATTCATAATGGCCAAATTATGAAACCAGACTAGGTGTCCATTAATGGATGAATGGTAAATAAAATGCATATATACAGAATTGAGTTTTATTCAACCATATAAATAATAAAATTGTTATTTGCTTAAAAAATATATGGAACTCAAGAACACTATATTAAGTGAAATCGGCCAATCTCAAAAGTCAAACATGTTTTCTGTCATACTGAAGTTAGAGAGGAAAAAGAAAAAGGTGTGGTGGGGGAAAATTGAAGGAGCATCAGTAGAGTAGAGGAAAGGGACCAAGGGAGGGAAAATGGGAAATACTGGGGAATCATATTGGCTAAACTGTATTGCCATATTGTGTGTATTTATGAATATATGACAAATATCACCATTATGTACAACTATAATGCACCAATAAAAATATGGAAAAACTTGATTTTTTTGTTCATGACAGTAGAGTATATTTTGACATATGAGTATAACTTTCCATTCTTGTGGTTGTAAATTATGTGGAGTTACTCAGGTCATGTATTCATATATGAACATAGGAAAGTTATTTCCAATTCATTCTATATTTCCTAATCGCATCCCCCCTCTTTTCCTAGGTTCCTCTTTGTCTAATTCAATGAACTTCTATTCTTTCCTCCCTCCCTCGCTCATTGTGTGTTAGCATCTGCATTATCAGACAAGATAGTTGGAGTTGGGGGTAGCATGGCCTTAGACAGTATCTATGTATCAGAAAGAACATTTGGTCTTTGGTTTTCTGGGATTGGCTCATATAACATGATAGTCTCTAGTACATCCATTTACCAGCAAATTCCATAATTTCATTCTTTATGGCTGAGGAATATTCCACTCTATATATACCACATTTTCTTTATCTGTTCATCTGTTGAAGGGCACCTAGGGTGGTTCCACAGTTTAGCTATTGTGAGTTGTGGTGCTATAAACATCCATGTGGCTGTGTCACTGTAGTATACTGATTCTAAGTCCTTTGGGTATAAACTGAGGAGTGGGATAACTGGACCAAACAGTGGTTCCATTCTAAGTTTTCTAATGAATTTCCATATTGCTTTCCAGAGTGGTTGCACCAATTTGCAGTCCCACCAGCAATGTAAGAGAAAACAACTTTTTAAAGCTTAAAGCTGCTAATATTGTCTTTTATGTGTTGTTGGCCCCATTATTTCCAGTTCCAAAATCTAGCTTATCTTGGTCTCTAAGAATATTTTTAACTGATTTTTTCTTTCTTTTTTTTTTAGTTATTTTCAAGCTGCAAAATTGGCTGAGAAGTCATTGGATGAGCAAATGCGTATTTTTCCTTTCCAGTGATATATCTGATTTCATGTTCTGTTTCAATTTTCCTTAACCAGTTATTTTAAATATAATTAAATATATATTCTGAGGGAGCTGAGCATGGGTAAAGAAACTATAGATTTTGACAAATATAGACTTCAGTAAAAATTCTGGACTTCTAAATCAGGTGCCGTGGTGCACATGTGTAATCCCAGCAATTTGGGAGGCTCAGGCAAGGAATTCAAAGCCAGCCTCTGCAACTTAGTGAGGCTCTAAGCAATTCAGCAAGAGCCTATCTCTAAATCAAATACAAAAAGTGATGGGGTGGGGTTTAGTGGTTAAGAGCCCCTGGGTTCAATTTCCAGTACCCTGACCCCCAAAGTCTGGACTTCTAAATATTGAATGTTTAATGTTCTGATTGACCACCATAAAATTAACCTTCCCATGAAATATACAAAATGTTTCTTGAGTAACTCATTGGAAGATAAAGAATTATATCTGCACCAAATGACACCAGAAATGCCAAAATTCATTTATTATTTCCTGTCTTAGTACATACAATATTAAAAAAATACAGAATGAAATAGTTGTTTATTCACACCTTTCTACCTTGTGGGAGAGAATCAAAATATGGAGTTTAAATTGCAGTTAAGAGTATTCAAAATCATACAACCAAAGTTGAAACTTTCATTTCATTTCTTTCCTCAGATATTTTATCCACCCATGAAATTTGTACTCTGTGAAATCACTTGCAATGAATGCAGTTAAAACCATTAAAAGATATAAATATTTAAAATTGGAAGCATACACAGCCTGTTTTATTACCCTAACATAATTGTTTTCCTTTTTTTGTATGTATCCGTTTCTTTATTTTTATGTTTGATGTATTTACGATCGTACTATAACTGATTTAATGTCGTATTTCATTCTCTATGGTTACACATAAACATTTTCCAATTTTTAGAATAACATTCTGTAATATGTCTATGTAACATATATTATATAACCATTGTCCTATTATAGAACATTTGGGTAGCTTTCAATTTTTGCTTGGTTAATTAAAATGTTGCCATGGATATCTTCATGTAGTTCATTTTCCCCAATAGTAGCTTAATTCCCTAAAATAGGACCCACAAAGGATTACATGGGTTACAAAGTTATGAAAATTTTAATGCAAAAGTTCCACACTGGTTTTCTTTTTTCTTTTTCTTTTTTTTTTTTTTGTAGTGAGAATTTTAAGAGTATAGTTTATGGAGACTTTACACTACAAAAATAAATTAATTTGAACATTTTTAACTCTTTAAAATACTGTAGAACAATAATCACCAAAAAACACATATTTTACATACTTTCACATCCCATTTTTGTGAAAAGGTTAAGTCAGGATCCTTGTCTTGTGAGTTTACTCCACAATTATTTTTGAAGTATTACTACTTGTTAGGATTGACATGTGGGCAACTGTGTACCATGAACCTGTGTTGACCATTAAGACGTCATCATCCAAATTTATTAAAGATTTTACAGAATGAACAACAAGACTTCAAGATTTACCCTACAAAATAATAGTATGATGAGAATTTCAGAGAGTATGACTGAAATATAAGCTGACTTCTTTTTCTTTTATCTAAAAGAAAATACTTGGTAGAAATATTGAAGAGCTACCTAATCCTTTTTAGATTAAAATATCTTAACATATGTCTAAATAAAAAGTTAACAAATATATCTGATAAATATAACAAAGACCTTAACTTCATTTAGCCTGAGTAATGACTATAATTTGTTTTTTTTTTTTTGTATAAAAGACAATGCTAAAATCTCTAAAATATAATTAATAGATTAGAAATGTTTTAACTCCCATTTTTTTGCCACTTGATGAAAACACATTCTCTGGTTATTGCAATTTTTTTTCTTCCCCTTATATTGTCACCTAAACTACTACCAGCTCACAGAGATTAAAATTATGAAGTTTGAGAATATTGTGAAAGAAGATTTGGTGGACTAGCTTTTGTTGTTGACCTCAGGTTTTTTGTTTGTTTGTTTTTGGGTGCTGGGGATCTAACCCAGGGCCTTATGCATGCTAGGCAAGTGCTCTACCAAAGGAGCTATATCCCTAGTCCTTGACCTCAGTTCTTGATAAGGTAGGATATTCTGCCCAGAAATTCACCTTAGAAGTCTAAGGTGAATTTGAGACAAGAATTGTAATCAAAGAATATAAAAATAAATTTCGCCTAATTTTTTCATTTCATTAAAACTATATTCTCTTTCTGTATTGATATCAGTTATGCATCTCTTACAAATCAAATCTATGACACAATATTAAAGAGAGCATAGGAAGTTTTACATGATTTGTTTTTCATATGCAGGATGGCCTAATATTTTCCCCAGAAATGGAAGAAAGAAAAGGTCTCATTGTAGCTTTTCTCAAATCTTTTCTTAGAAGAAGGGGGTGGGGGGAGCTCCTTTCAAATCTTAGAAGAAAAAAAAAAGTGCATCTTCCAGTTGTCAGTAATCTCATTTGTGAATCTTGAGTGGAAAATATGTTCTTTACAAATTCATGGTTTCATGGTGAGACTAAGATGACAGACATAATAGGAACACATTGACTATGGAGTTATTAATTTTATTCAAGGTGACAATTAGGTCTTATAACCTCCCTGGAAATCCATAAAAAATAGAAACAGTGAGATATTATTTTTAGGTAGAGGGGTTCTTTGACTAAGGAGAATTGTTGAAAATCACAATGAAAGTAAATAATAATTTACCTGAAAAATAAGTTTATAATCTTTGAAAAGATCTATATTTATAAGATCTTTTTTTAGATGAGATGGAAATATTAAGACATCATAGCAATGTTGGTCCACAGCAAAGACTCAAATAGTTTGTACAAACTCTCATTTCCAACAAAAATGAATAAATGTAAGAAATTCATCATTCTGTTGTAAGCTCTAGGCAGATCATGGATTTTAAGCCAGAAGGTCCATATTCAAATCTTACTTTTGGTATTTGTAATAATAATTGGATATTTACTTCAGCAGTGAATCTCTATATCCTTGTTTGTAAAACAGGTAAATCGGTACTTACCTTTTGTTTTATGAATCATTTTTTAAAACAGCTTTCCTGGTTTTACTCAACTACTGAGCTGTTCTTTTTTTCTGATATTTTAATATCTCTGATTTGTAAATGTAAGTATGTTTTCTTTTTTATCCCTTGTTTTTAAATCTGATTTTCTGATTTTTGTTACTTCCAAATTATTTTTATTTAAAATTGGTATATAATTTTATTAGTGTTGGACAATTAGTATGGATTTTTGTCATCCAATACCTTTAAGAGTATAGATTTGAACTTAAATCTACATGATGGCTCTTTTCAGTGGATATTTTTTTTTCCAAAGTTGATTTTTTTCAGGATAATAATTATTTTAACTGTGCAGAGAATATGTTTCACTTTCTGGTGTGATAATTCTAAGATAGTCATGTCATACTTTTTAGTAGTTTTAGGTTCACAGAAAATAGAAAGGTAGATACAGAGACTGTTCATTTCTGCCTACATGCACAGCATCCCCCATTATCAACATTCTTCAGTAGAGGGGTAAATTTATTACAACAGGTAATGTTGATACATCATCTTAACCAATTTTTGTTAGTTGCTAAGTTTAAAAAAATACAACTCTTAGGGAATGGAAGTATAGCTTAAAGGTAGAGTTTGTGCTTACTATGCATGAGGCTCTGGATTGAATACCCAGGACCTCCCACCCCTTCTTCAAACTCCCCCTCCCCAAACAAAAAACCCAAATATTTTATACTCATTTCTGTATCTTTATTTTTATTTATTTATTTTTTTTAAATTTTTTTTTATTGGTTGTTCAAAACATTATAAAGCTCTTGACATATCATATTTCATACATTAGATTCAAGTTGGTTATGAACTCCCAATTTTATCTTTAAATGTACCTAGTGAGCACTGCTCATTCAATGCCACTCTCCTTAAATTTAATAGACACCACTCTATTTTCTGCTATTAAATACTGTAGAATCATTTTGATTTTTACACCTGTGAAAGTAACTATATATATATATATATATTTTTTTTTTTTTTTTAAATTAGAGTTTACAGACTTTTAAATAATCAAAATGTATATTGAAGTGTAAAATTTTACCCGGGCCTGAGTTTTTGGAAGTTACAAATTCAGCTGCTTGTTCAAAAATATTTTTCGAATACGCATTACTTGCCAAACACTTAGTCCTCAGTTGCCTTCAGGCAAATGATGAGTCAGAGTAGATGTGGTCCCCATGTTCCTTAGAGCTTACAATCTCCTTTAGGACACTAGCCACAGAACAAAAATGATACAAACAAATGTGTAAGTGTGGTTTTGATAGACTTTGTGGAAAGCTGAATACTGTCAGAGATCTGCCATGGAGGACTAGACCCAGTGAGGCGGGGATGGCCAAGGGAGTCTGTGCTAGTGCAGAGACGGTTGAGTAGGAGCTAAGCAGTCAACCAGGGAGGGAAGGGCCAGAAAAGGTGTGTGCAGTGTGGAGAGAGAAGCTCAGGGCCCACAAAGGCCTGATAAATGTCCAGTTAGGCTGATAGAGGGTGGGAGTTAGTGTGGCAACACCTGATGCTAGAGATGAAGGGTGCAGCTAGGTCTTGTCCTTGGCTATGTGAAGATGTTAGGATTAATAACAAGTATGTCCTTCAGCAAGTGTAACACACTGAAGGCTTTTAAGCAGGGATAAAAATGGGAGAGCACATGTGATCAGATTTGTGTTTTGAAAAGATACACGCAGCAATCAAACTTTTGTATGTATGTTTTAAAATACACAAATCGGGTCATTCCTTCGCTATTAGGCTAGACTTCCTAGGGTACTGAGAATAAATTCCAAAGTCCTCCCCGTGGCTTGCAAGGTTCTGCCTATTATAGCCTCTATATCCTGCTTCCACCTCATCTTAAATCTCATCTCACTTGTCCACCACCTTCCAGGAACAGAGGGCTCAAGTACTCTAAGCCCAGGGTTTAGAGCCTGGGAGCCTTTCATAGTGGCCCAGAAAGCTCCTCTCTCAGCTGCCTCCTCTCTTCCTGGAGGTTTCAGTTCAACCTAAAACTACCCCTCCCTTTGTCTGTATCTTTTATTAATATTATTACTTATAATCATCACTATACATAATTATCCTCATTTATCTGTTTAATCATTTGCTTTGTGATGGATACATAGAAGCACTTAACAATCTGTCTTAGTGAGTAAATAATGATGTCATGAAGAACAGATTGGGAAGGGGCCAGAGTGCATATAGGAGACAATGCTGGAGTACAGGCTAGAAATGAGGACAGCCTGGAGTTGGGTTACAGTGGTGGACCTGGAGAGGTGTATGGGGTCAAGAAATATTTACAGAAATTAACACTTTGGAGGATTATGGGGATGATAAACGCGGGACATTTAAGATTTTAGTATTTGCTGAAATGCTGTGGAATGTCTCTGTGTTCATAACATAGGAATCTTTTTGGGTTGCATTATTTTGAGATTTTTATTCACTTTAATTGTTTTTTAGTGCTTTGCTCCATATATTCTGTCTCTTCTTCAGATACCTGTTGTTTATAGACGAAAACTCTTCTGTCCTTCATATCTGCCATCTTCTATTTCTTTTTAAAATATATTTTCCTTATTCATTGACTTTGCATTTTGGGATAATTTCTCACGTTTGTACTCTGAAGCACTGGTTTAAATATTTAGCAGTAAGAAGTTTGCATCTTGCAGCTTCCAATGAATATTTTATTTTAGTGACTTTGGTTTTGATTTTATTACATTTTCTTCATATTCTGAACTGCTCTTTAAATATAGAAGAACTATTCTTGTTTATCTCATGGAGATCTAGAACTGTATGTTTAAAATTTTTCTTTGATTTAGAAAAAAAACCTTTAAAGGGAAAGGAATTAATACTTAGTCTTACCATTTGTTTCTTTGCTTCAAAGTCTTTTCTTCTAATAACCCTTAGATTTTACCCAAATGAATTTTAAGTGGATATGTGTTCTAAAAGGGAATCAAAGGTTTATTTGAATGGGGAGACTTGCATTTCTACACTGTATTTTCCTGTACTGGTCCATGCTGTGCAGTAGATGCCAGATTATTGGTTGTTATGGTAAAACTCCACTGATATTCTCCAGAAAACACACACAAACAAATCAACCCAGGCCTGAGCTGAGAGACAGAGCTTCATGAGCCTGGGTGTAGTTTGTTTCATTGAAGAAAAGATGAAGGAGGAGGAGGCCAGAGGCTATTTCATTGCTTGCTTGCACCCAGAAAATGGGATTTTGAGGCTGGGTCATTGCACAAAGATGAAAGGAAAGAAAAACCAGAAAACACTGTAATAATTTTGTTTCATACCACTCACTGTGATTGCAGTGAGGATTGTCTCTATCCTCAGGGTTTCATGGGTACTTTAAGGGGAATCAAGGAAAGCTGATTTTCTGTGCTTCCAAACTGAGGGTTAGAAGGCAGACATATCACTGCTAGTGTACTTTCTCTACTGATTTCTCAGCTTCAGATGCATTTTAAAATACTATAACCGTCTTCCTATGAATTCTTAAATTACCTTTTACATTTCTCTTTCCTTATGCAACACGATCAGCATGTCCTTTTACTGAGAGTTTCCAAATCCTATACATGGGGAGCACATTTCCCATGGAAAATGAATTTGTTTTGGTTGGTAAAGTTCCAACCTGCCTCAATTTAGCCCATCTCCAGATTCCTAATCTAACACTAGGTATAGTTATTAAATTGGCTATTCATAATCAATACCCTGAGATATGTCAGCAGTCAATGTTATTAGATTGCTTGCATATTAGTCATTTTGTTCTCAGAAATAATGTTATCAAAAGGACACAATTTAATGAATCAAACAAGATAAATAAACAATGTTTAAACTTTTGAATATTTATGCAGCAGTTCAATAGTGATTAGAGCATATAAGGTGAAGAAGTTTAAAATGCAGAAGAAACACAATAATAGATATTACTTACTGAATAAATTTGCATTTTTTTCCTGATGTTACCTAAAAAGACAAAAAAGTACTAAAGAAGACTGGGTGTAAATATAAACTTTGTATAAATATGGGTATAAATATGAATTTGTTCTTAATACATGTAGTTTAGTATAGGTTGTTTACAAATGTTAGTTTCCATCTCCTCTTCACCTTCTTTGCTGAAATATTCGAAAAACACTTTGGGAATGTAGCTCAGTGGCAATTGCTTACTAGAATGCATGAGACCTGGGCTTAATTGCCAGGAACACACACTCATACACACACACACACACACACACACACACAAGCACTTTGAATAGAGAGAATTCTGGGAGAATTTTATTACAACTAATGTACTTGAGTGTTTTGTGAGCTGACCTATAAACCCAGTAATCTCAATGCATCTTAATTAAATGAAAGAATAAAGGTTTTGATCTGAAAGTGAACACTCAAGTATAAAATTTTGATCTGAAAAAATTGTGTTTAATTGTATTATGTTATATTCCCTACAAGATGCTCGGAATGGAGAGTTTTGGAGATGTATGTTCTTCATTATATCAGAAAAGAATAAAAACTCAAAATCAGTGATACGTTCATCATATAATGTTTGAAAAAGAACAGTACCTTTTAAACCCAAATAAAGTAGAAAGCAGGGTATAATGATAGGAGCACCACTTAATGAATTGGAAAAGCAAACATAAAGAAAATGAATAAAACCAAAGTTAATTATTTGCAGAGACTCAAAATTTTGTAAATGTCTTTTGATTAAAGGAGGCAGGGGACGGGGGAAGAGCAGAGGAGAAAGGAGAACGAAGGCTAAATGCACTTTTTGATTTTGCCGGGGAGGGTACTGGCGATTAAACTCGGGGCCACTCGACCACTGAGCCACATCCCAAGCCCTATTTTGTATTTTTATTTAAAGACAGGGGTTCTCCTACCATTTCCATTTCTCTCCCCCCACTCGTCTCTATTTAATGTTAATCTTTTCCTCATACTCTTCCTCCCTGTTCTGTTCTTAGTTGCTCTCTTTATATCAAAGAAGACATTTGGCATTTATTTTTTAAGGATTGGCTAGCTTCGCTTAGCATAATCTGTTCTAATGCCATCCATTTCCCTGCAAATTCTATGATTTTGTCATTAGGAGACCCTCAATGTAACACAAAATTACATATAAGAGGTTGTGAGGGGAAAGGGGGGGAAGGGAGAGAATTGAACAACAGCAGATGAGGTAGAGAGGGAAGATGGGAGGGGAGGGGAGTGGGGATAGTAGGGGATAGGAAAGGCAGCAGAATACAATAGTCACTAATATGGCATTATGTAAAAATCGTGAATGTGTAACTGATGTGATTCTGCAATTTGTATTTGGGGTAAAAATTGGAGTTCATAACTCACTTGAATCAAATGTATGAAAGATGATATGTCATGAGCTTTGTAATGTTTTGAACAACCAATTAAAAAAAATAAATAAAGACAGGGGTTCACTGAGTTGCTTAGTGCCTTGCTTTTGCTGAGGCTAGCTTTGAACTTTCAATCCTCCTGCCTCAGCCCCTTGAGCTTGCCTTTTAGAATAAAGTCTCAATCATTTAGAAATTGTTATTCTTATATTGACAACTCTATGTTTTTACGTTTCCTTTTTCTTACTGTGCTCTAGCACTTTATAAAAGTTCTGTTTTCTGGTATATTGAGCTAGTGTAGATCTGTATCTGTCAACACTTACTGAGTTAGTACTTCTATGTCATAAATGAATTGTCAGGTGCTTACAATAAAAAAACTAGCCTAGGTGTGCACCACCATGCCTGGCAAACAAATTCTTGATACAAAGAAAGTAATATCACAAATCCTAGAGATTTAAGATAATGAGAGAAATCTGGATGAGAAGAGTGCTTGTACAAATTCTGTCCCAGATGAGAACTATAAAATCTCAAATGTTCACAGGCAGAGAGAAGCTGGGGCAGAGTGTACCCCTGAAATACTGGAGTGCAACAGGTGAGAACTGTGACTTTGTGGCTTTTTGGTTTGAGGACTCCTCCAAGCCCTCTGGTTATGGTAGAGAAAGTCTGCAGCCTTATCAGCTGGAGTAGCAAAGGAAGCTTAGTGCAAAAAGAGCAGCTGGAGACTAAGAGCAAAATCCAAGAAGGGAGAGAACTGCAGAAATGATAAGACCCTAAATGTGAGTTTAAGCCCTGTTTAAATCCTTGGCAGAGTGATAATTATGCTTGCCCAGGGAGAAACACTGGGGCACCTAGTAAATAATATAGGCAGAGACTTAGAATCCTTAAAGACAGAATCACATTAGGTGTGATTTTTGAATTTCCTGCTTCAAAAAGTGAGTGCTTTCTCCAGGTGACAATTTTTAAAAGTTCTTATTTTAGAGATGGTTTAAATTGAATTATGTTTGGTGAAACAATGGTTGAGATTTGCTTCAAAATAATACAGGAGGATTAAGTAGAATTATGCATAAAACAGATTATTCATTAGTTCATATTTGCTGAAGGTGAGTGCTGAGTACATAAAAATTCATTGTGCTATTGTGCATATTTTGCATATTTAAAATATTTCATAATACAAAGTTAAAGTAATCTAAATTAAAAACAAAACAGCTCTGATAGTACCAAAAATAACAGGTAAATCTGAGTTGCAAAACTTATATTGACAAAGAACAAAGAATACTTGAAAAACAAAGTTAATTATGATCATGCATTAGAAACTTAATATTCTGAAATGGATAATTCTCCTGAAATTGCTTTGTGGTCAGTGCTATTCATGACAGACTGAAACTGGAAACATCCTCAATGTACATGAATGGTAGGATGATAAATTGTGAGATACTCATATAACATAATTTAACAGACAGTATAAACTACAGCTGTATGCAATAATAGACAAATTTAAAATTTTTTAAAAAACTATGTAATTTCAAAAACTATCAAAACCAATCAATGTTTATTAGAAGTAACAATTTTTGGGGGGGAGGGGAGAACTGAGAATAAAGATAACTATCTGAGACACAAGTGTGTTTCAGTTTTAGTAATGTTCTGCTTCATGACACGAATTGTATTTACTGTGTATTAATTCATTCATCGGTACGTTTATGATTTGTGCACTTTCTTTTCTGTATTATAAAAAGAAAGCTTGCCTTTTAGAAAATAAAGTCTCAATCATTTAGTGACTGTTATTCTTATATTGACAAGTCTGCTTTTATGTTTCTTTTTTCTTACTGTGCTCCAGCACTTTATAAAAGTTCTGTTTCCTGGTATATTGAGCTAGTCTAGATCTGTATCTGTCAACACTTACTGAGTTAGTACTTCTATGTCATAAATGAATTGTCAGGTGCTTACAATATAGAACTAGCCTTCAAGAGGAAGAATTTATTATAATTTGATGATTTTAAAGTTGGGTATTCCAAGAAAAAAATTAAGCATTTGTAAAATAAAATTAAATGATGTCTACATTTGTTATTTATTTTGGTAGGGATGCTGTATGAGTTCAAATGTGCATAATGTAAGAGAAAGACTATAGATGGACTTTTGAATAGCTTATGGATGGTTGGGATCAGGGATGAATAAATAACTTCTAAAATGTGGTGAAGTGAATTCACATCTATGTTGAAGAAAGAAAAAACAAGGAATAATTCTGCATATGAAAAAATGCATCATACCTTTTTGGCTCATTTTATGGTAAAACAATATAATCATGCAAACATTTTAATATTTTTAAATAAAATGATTTATGTAAAATTTTGAGAGAAAAAAAATTAGTGTTTTGAATTATAGAATTTCCTCTATGAAGACATGCATCTAGAAGCAAGTAAAACAAAAGCACAATTAACTGAGTACTTAATGGCTCTCTGAGAGAACCCTACAGAGTTGCCTTTGGAAAGAACCCAGAGAAGGAACAAATTTAGCACCAGAAATATTATTTCTAATTTATTTTTTGATTTGCTGATCTTTGAAAAGATAAGTTAGTTTTACTATCGAAGTAAATCAAGGGACTCTAATATTGAGGACAATAAAGCCATTTGATTTAAATCAGTCCACAGAATTTCAGAAAAAAAAAAACACAGAGAATTGGCATTGTATTTTTTCTTACTGTTTAGTTTTTTAAATTCTTTTTTTATATAGTCATAATAAAAAGCAAAGTGAATCTATAAAACAGCTGCTACCCACATACCATATGGAAAAGAAAAAAAAAATCTTTGTTTTAGCCTTTTGGTAACTGGCTTTATATCAGCTTCTTTTTCCCTTTAACTTACATCTGAAATTCCATTTTCACCCACACACGTTTGTTTTCTCCTTCCCTCACTATACAAATTAAAAACCATCCACCTAGCATGCTCTATGGTCAGTCAACACTGAGGTCCATTTGTTTTTGTCTTTTGCCCTGATGATTAGCATCAGATCCTAAAGTAAAGAATAACAATCTTGTCCCTTCTCCCCTTAAGGACATCTCCACCACCACTTGTTTTATGAAACAAAATACAATTTGTGCCTTTTCAACATGATCAATAAGTAGACATGTTTAGTGACATGTCTACAAGGACTTCGAAGCTGCATATCCTCCAGAAGATTTAAAATGAACACATGTAAGTCTTACACATAGTCCAAGAAAAGGAGTTGCTAAGGTGAGGATGGTAGCTTTTAGTGACAGTTCTAAAATGGAATAAATTGGTTTGTCTTTCCTTTTCTCTCAATAATAAACATTAGAAGTTCAGAATTAAAAATATTACACTGGATACTTATCCCTGTGCTACAAAACAAAAGCAAAAACACGTTGTCACTTACTGTTAAAATGATTTCAGCTATTAGAGAATTATTATCTGTCTTTTTGTATTTCTAACACAGAAGGCCGAATAAATACAGACATCATAAACCAGGCAATCATGTGGGACTCTGTTCCACAGGTATAATATACAACACAGTATTTTAAAATATATCCACTGAAGTTTTCCTTTTTTAAAAATTTATCAAATAAAACTATTTTTACTGATTACATAGGAAAATTGAGGGCATGTTAGGGGCAGAAGTATATGCTAATGCAAAAACAGAAATTTTAAACCCATATAGGTCACAGGCATGAGCTCATTCTCAAGAATATTTCTTGAAGATCCAGATGCTAAAGAAACCTGGGGCAATTATGGACACGAGGATAGTACTGTTCCAATGTTTTTATTTTTTGTTTACATTAATTTTCTATAAATCTCCCTCAATATTAGACTGAACTTTTTGAGGTCAAGGACCAGATCCTATAAATTTTATTATTTCCAGCATAGTACTTTATACTAAATGAATGCTTGATGAATGAAGAGATGAAAATAGGAATCATCTAATATTCCATTATCACAATTTCTTTCTTCTTTCTGATCTGGGAAAATCGGATAAAAGATGATGAGATTTGGCATTATCTTTTACTCTCTTGCCAAAATGGCATCTGCTCTGAATTTGTATGCTCATAAAAATCCTGGTATGCTCTGAAAAGCTTGAAGAACTCTGCTCTAGAATTCAGGGATTACCATTCACAGGACACTTTAGTACTGGTGGGTTCATAAATTCAAGACAGAACCTAATAATTTACTTGCAGGAACACTGACAGAGAAGGCAATCCAGATGGGATAGTCATGGTTATTCATGAATTAAAGTTGTTCCATAAATACAGCCCAGTTCCAACTGTCAATCATGCTGTGTATCATAAGCTAGAAATTTCACATATCTCAATGCTAATGTTTTCTACATCAGTCTCTGCAATCACAAAATCTCAAGCCACTTTTAAGTATCTGAAATTCTCAAATGGGTTGTTCTAAGAGAATGCTGACAAAAGTGATCAAATATTTGTAAAATACGGTTAGATGGGCTGATGTCTACATATGGGATTTAAAAAAAATTAATTTTTTATTTCTGAGGTAGTACTATCCTGGTAGAAATTAAGTCTTAAAAGCTTGTTGAAAAACAGCTTTTTATTTCCCTCCCTTCCTAGTGGAGTTCTCACCCAGCCTAATGGTGACATTGAGAAATACCCATGGTTCCATTCATGCAGAAGTGGGAAGGGATGATACCACTAAAATGTTCTAAAGTTCCTTACTATTAAAGATGTTATCTGGCGGAGGGGTCACCATTCTTTACCTTTTTGCGTAACTGTTATTACCATCTTAATTGCTGTGACCACTGTATTTGAGCAATTAGTCAATTTAATAACACAAGCCAGTGACTATTTGATTTGAATTAATTGGTTGATGTATTTGAAAGTTTTGAGTTTGTTGCAAATGAAAATTAATTTAAGTTAAAATGCTTTGTCTATTATTTCTTAAATCAAGTTATAGTGGGAGCTTCCTTGTGTGGGCAAAAATGCCTTATGGAGGTAGAATATTGACAGATGGTATCAGGGGAACCTTTCAATGAAGTCCTTTTTGCTGGCCTCCTGGACTACATCAGGGAAAAGAATGATAAGCCGAAACCATCAGTAAAAGGGGATACCTGGAGTTAGCATCAAGACTTCAGTATAAGATTAAAACAAAAATATACACCAAAGAAAATAGGAATAGACTCTCCCTTGCTAGACTGTGGACTTTATAAGGAAAGGAAGTTGTTTTATTTGTTTTAGCCTGAACACTGCGCCAAAATGTAGTGGGAACCCAATAAATATTGGTTGAGTAAATAAATAAAATAATGAACTTCAATGAAACATATATAAAGCCTGATCAGGATTATATGAAAGCAAAATCTGACTAACAACCCAGGTTCATAATCAGTTAGGTTGCAACCAAATTCTGGAGCATCTATAGCCAGAGTTAGAACTGGGGAGGGAGAAGACAATAATGGGGACTTGGGTGGGGGAGATCAGGAGAGGATATGAGAGTTTCAGGACTTATTGCACTTATGACATAAATTTTATCTCTGATCCTTGCTAAGTAGCTTTCCCCAATTTGTGGGAAAAAAATTCAAAGTTTTCAGAATCAAGTCACAAAGCCTCAAGTGTGTCAAATAAAATACACTGAGGTACTATCACTGGTTAATACCACACTATGTACTCCAGAGATAGTCGATATCAGAGTGCAGATGAATTTCTGGACAGGAAACATTCTAGAAGGAAATACATCTGTGCATAAAACTTCTAAAAATGATTTCTTATTTCTCATTTACCTCTCCTGTTATGCTGGGTACATAAAGGGAAATTTCCCATATAAAAGTATCTTTTCAACTATTTTTTAAATCTGAGTCTAAAGTAGTTTTCTGCAGTGGTTGGTTAGACTCACTTTATAATCTTTGGAGCAAAAACATATTAAGATGTGCAGTTTTCTTTAACCATTTTTGACAGCAGGATTGGAGAGTTGAAATTCTTATGAATATCAAAATACCTATATCTTGAGAAGAGACCTAGATAATTTCACAGCAAGTAATGATGGGATGGCAGAGAGCTCTGAATTGAGGTCTCCTCAGACTATTTCCACTAATCATCGTTAGTGACATCATTAAGGCTATTAAATGTCAACATCTTATATAGCTAAATTTACAACATAAGGGCTATGGATTATTTGTTTGATTATGGAATATTACTTAGGAATATTCAAAACTTCTAAACCAAATTTGCACTTTTCTGCCTTTATCTCACTTGATCTCTTAGCAGCTTTAAGCATAGTGGAATATTTTCTTTTCTTTGGTCAGCTCTTTGACTTTTTATTTTTTATTCATACATGGTTTTCCATCTACCAGACTGAGCTCTCCTTACTGATTCCTCCTCTTTCGCTAAACTTCCAAATGCTGAGTGCATAGCCCTCCTTACTGTCTTCCTCCTCTCTTGAAAATTTGTCTTTAGGTGCTTTTATTTAATAGCATGGCTTTAAATAACACCTCTGTCTTTAGCCCTGATCTCTCAATTAGACTTCAGACTCAGATATCCTACTGTCTACTTGACATCCTTAGGTTGCTGATAGGTGTCTCACATTTAATCTGGCCAAAACAGAACTCTTGATTTCCCATCTTCAAGTCTGTCCCTTTGTTCAATTTCTCTCAATTCTTGGTAAATAGCACAATTTACTCACTTGACCAATCCAGCAATGCAGAAATAACCATTTTTCTTCTCTCTAGCCAACAAATCCTGCCAGCTCTGCTTCTAAAATACATCCAGTTCTCTCCCATTTCATTGCGAGACCCCAGCCTAAATCACCGTCATTTCTTGCTTACAGTATTGCAATAACCTCATAATATTGACTTCCTGATCCTTTTCTCTTTCCCTTTCATTCTTCAAGTAAGAGCAGACAGTGTTATTTTTAAGTATGAATCAGACATTGTCCCTCCCATCTAAGTTGCTCTCTCTACTCTCTACTGCATTTGGAATAGAATAATCTTTCCATAATTTGTATATCCCTACATAATCCTGTCTCTGCCTGAGTCTCTGATTACTTCTACTTCCACTTACAGCATTGCTCACTAAGGTCTAGTCCCTCTGCTTCTTTTTTTGTGCCTCAAAGGAACTAGATTTGTTCTACCTTTAAATTTCTGCATAGTTATTTGAGTTTATTTGCTTCTTTATTTTTTTTAAATTTCTTCCTCCATTAGGATGTAACATTCCCTAGAACCTCATCTATCTTAGCCACATTCCAATTCAAGAAAAATAAGAGGGGAACCCCAAAACACTGTCTCTTCTATTTTCTAAACAGTACATAGTGCCATTCCAATAATTTGCTCTTTCAGACAATTCAAGGAAAGTTAGAATTATGGCTATAAAAGTGACTCATAGAACTGATACAAGTACATAAAAATTGAAACCAATCTTCTGGGTTTTGTTGACAAATGCTCTTGTTTTAAAGATCTGTTACCATGCTCAGACTCTTACCATTAGCACATATAACTAGGATTGTGGTAGGCTTAGAATACAGGAAGGAGATAGAAGTAAGATAAATTATTAAACTATAAGGAATTAATATGTCTTAGTAATAATTAGGGACCTCTTTTATTAAATGACATTTTTAATAGGAGATAATAGGTAGAATATCAGAGCAGTAAATACCTGTGTGGGCAGAGGTTGCATTTAAAGGTATAAAAGGGTGCAGAAAGGAGGGGATGGGAGATGTTGATAAGCTTTATTTATATCACATTTAGTTTTAAATCTACATGCAACCATTCAGTTATGAGACAGTATACATTAAAAATAGTCTTTGCTGAGCATATGCTACTTAAAATAACAGTAATTTCATGTTTGACCATTGAAGTTTATATGGTTTTAACTATTTTCTGATTACAAGAAGCATATATTTAATTTTCCAATTAATAAGTTTTTTATTTCCTCCCTCTGATAACAAACGCCAAATTTTTTTTAAAACTACAATTTATAGTGCATTATAAAGTAGCATAGATGTTACTGTGCCCATGGATTCTGCCCTGTTTTTGTGTGTAAAAATCAGTTGTCAGAATTTGTGTCAGGTCATTTCAATTTAAAAATATAGTCATTGTGATTATTCCAGAATTTGATTCATTCCTATCAGCTTTTGATTTTTAAGGATATTCCACTTTTGCTTGTGATAAGTTGTCATTTTGAATGAAACAGATTTAACGCAAACATTGTGCTCTGACACTGAGGTGTCACTCTTGATCTTAACCTCCAGGCAAGCCTTGATCACCAACATTTCAAAACCTCTCTCATCAAGTTTATGAAAGCCTCTGCCACATCCATCTGGAACTCTCAGGCCTCATTTTTCTGCTAATTTTTATTTTTTACTTTTTTTGAGACTGGGTTTCTCTGCTGTCTAGGCTGGCCTTCAACTCCTGGGCTCATGTGATTTTCCTGCCTCAGCTGCCTGAGTAGTCGGGACTCAGGTGTGTGCTACTGAAACTGGCTGAGGCTTCATTTTTCTTAGCAGCATTTGACCTCTTGGAACATTCTCTGCACAGTGAAATTCTTTTCTTGGATGCTGAATTTTTTCCAGGTCTCCCTCTTCGTTTCTTTGGCCACACCATTTTCCTTTCTTGAGCTCTAAGTGATGAGACATCGCTGGGCTCATTTCTCAGACATCTTCTCTATCACTGCTCAGCTATCTCAGCCAGTAAATGAACAGAAGCTATTTATATACTGGTGAGTCCTCACATTACTCAACCCCAAATATTTGTCTTCATATAAAACCTCCTTGACAACTCCTTTTAGAAATAAAGAAGGCTTATAAAATTTAACCCATCCCAAACAATACTTGATTTCTTTTTTTTTTTTTTAAACTGCAAGACTCACTTTTCTGAGTTCCTTATCTCCATATATGACAATGCTATTCAACCATTTTGGATTGGAAAGCTCTGGCATTGTCTTTGACTCTTCTTTCAACCCCACATCTAATTAATTATCAAGTTTTATACCTCCATTTGAAGTATAACCTACAGGTCTGCTTTTCAGCAACTCTGCTACTACCACTATAGGTGGAAGCCATCTCACTGTCGTCTAGGTGGTGGCAATCTCCTTGCCGCCACTCTCTAGGGAAGACTGGATTTTAGATCTCCCCTAGAGTTTGTTCTTCCCCCTCTAATCTGTTCTCTACCTTCTAGACCAAGAGGGGCTTTAAAAACATGTTAGACCTTGATAAGGCCTCCCTATTTAAAATGCTTTAGTGGATTTCTCTCTACTTAGGATAAAACCTAAACTCTTCTCCTGGTTCATGAGACTGCATGCAATCTGGTCCTTGTCCTAGTGATTATTCAGCACCCTATTGCTACCTCCCTATTGATCTCTGTTCTCTTACCTTTTACTCAGTCCTGGCTCTATTCAAATGTCCCAACCTCAGAAAGGGTGACTTCTGAAACATCTATTAACTATCATAATCTCTACCTTTACCTTTCTGCTATTTTATTTTTATACAGTATTTATCCTCAACTGAAATTATATCTCATATTTATTTCTTAGCTTTTTAAAAATTCACTCCCCTACTGTAATATAAGTTTCACAAGGGCAGGGACTTTATTTTATTCATAGCATTTAGCGCAATGTTTAGTACTTAGCAGCCCTTATAAATATTTGGTGAATTATTAAATTAATGATTTATATCGAGGGAGAAAAAATTGTGCACAAATTTCGATCTTATATAAAAATTAAGAAGTTATAGAGAGATGTCAGTACAGCGAGTCATGGTGGATATATGAAAGTTATGCTATTATGGTAGGTAAAAAAGAAATTGAGGGTAAGTGGCTATGTGATGGATCACTACTTTGAGGTGTACCAATCTGGATCTCACAGCAAAGGCTCTGTGTCATAAACCACACCATCATATTGTTTTCTTTGAGGCATGAGAGTGGTATCAGTCCATCGCTGACCTTGGGCTGCCTGAGTGTGGGGGAGGTAACTTTCTGGGCAAAGTGGGCCCCCTCAGAGTAGGGGAAATTGAGAACCATTAGCAGTCAACACGTTAGCAGCTGGGGGATGCTGCATTAGCTAGTAAAGGGGGTCAGAGAATGGTTCTCTTCATTTGGTTCACAATGTTTCCTATAATCATGTAGAAAGGGGCTGATAGTGAAGCATATTCATTCATTTCGTTCAATAGAAACTTATTGGGGCATGTCATAGGCCAAGTGTTACTAGTTGCTTGGATATGGTGATGAATTGACATGGTTCCTGCAACATGCATAGGGAAAAACAGAGCTATTAATAGAATAAATATGCAGTCATAATATAGCACTGAATTATCTGTGATATAATCAAATAATGAGTTGAAATTCAAATAATAAATTGAAGTAATATTGTAAAAATAAGTCCATGATACTGGACTTTATTTTAAAAATGGTTCTTGCTGCAACTTCTAGGTTCTAATATAAGAATTGATATATTGTGTGCATACACACTTGTATTATGGACTTTTTATACAATGTGAGCATTACTGTGTTTAAAAACAGCAAAATTCATTGAACAACCAAAATAACCCCCCTTTGAATAAATAGATACAGGTGTCTATGTTCCAAGAAAAATTTGAGTATCAATATTAACGGTAAGACCTGCCTAAAAAGTATGAAAGGAAAATTCATTGTTATACGTTACATTATTAGAAACAAAGGCACAAAACATTTTTAATAACCAGTAAACTGGATACTAGCAAATATCTACCTGTAGTGCCTGATTCCACCTATATTAATCTTTAAAAAAATCTTTGCATAGTGCTGTGGAAAGTACTGTACTGAAAAACAAGCCAGCTAATGAGCAACATAGTACTTGTCAGTAAAACAGTGTTTTTACTTTTTTCTAAAAAAAAAAACATAGAGCAAAATTTCAAAGGAATATAATTCTGTCAAAGTGTCACCAAACCATCTTTTTAGGAGGATGTAGTGCCAGCAGAAACAACAAGGCTTATTTTCAGTATTTCTGTTCATACCTCAAATCCCTGTGGTCTTCCTAGACTCTCTTTAATATGTTTCCATGCAACAAGAATCTCTGACACAGACACACTTGTAGCCTTGACATCCGTGGGAGCAGCACTGGGTTCTGCATGAAGGAAAATGGAAATAAGAAGCCAGGACTGTAACAAGTTATATCTATCAAAACACTATACCTAAATGTATCAGGGGTTCACTTCTTTCTATCTTGTTTTGAAATGATATGCTATAATAGCTATGAAAAACTCAAGATAAAAAGGTGGTTTTGGATTTCTTTATATGGGTCAAATCTCATCAATAACTTACCAATGACAAATGACAAATCTTTATCCTTGGATTAGCTAGGACATTTCTAGAGAAGTTAAATGGTCTGATTTAAATTGTCTGATAGTCTAGCATAATGATGAAGGAATGGGCTATGCAGTTGGACTTGGCTCTTTTTGTAGTGGTAGTGAATTTTTGCCTTTAAAAATTATACAGTTATTCATGATTACACAATATATGCATATATTGAAAAACATCATGTGGTACCCCATTAACATGCATAAGTTTTGTGTTTTTATGTTTCAGTTCATGAAATCCTTTTTTATTCATTATATTTATTTATTTAGCTTTGGGTAAATTGCTTTACCTCCTCCTAACCCCTCATTACCCCATCTGTAATATGGGAGTGATTAGAATTGTATCTTACAGAATTTTAAGATTCATTTTAACAGAAATAATATCTATAAAACATTTAGTTCTAAGTTGCCATTTTAAATATTCAACCATAAAATGTCACATAAATATTATTGTATTTAACCCACAAAGGAGAAAATAGTCTAAATTTCATTAGATACTTTTTGATGTTCCAAACACAAAACTGCATTTCCATTCTTATGTGTAAGGAATGTGTTAAGCATCATGATATTTAAAAGGCATGCACTGACTTTTAAGACAGGTGTGGGCTGAGTCGGAAAGTCCCTGAAGGTCTTGGTGCTATTGTTCAAAACCACTTTTTCATTTGTCTCTATGTTCAGTGACCTTTCACACTATTTTTCTCGAATACACAATGTCTGACTGACATCCATCAAGAGGTGCATTTTATTTGAGGTTGCATGCTATGTGAGCAACAAAATATTTCTGGCATTGACATGGCTGAATCATAAATACTGTCACCAACACATGTTAAATGAAATAGCAGAATAAAGGCCATATATTAGGTCAAACAGTTCTGTAGAAAGCCTATTTTAAAAAACCCTACCCCACAGAAATTGTAGACTTTGATACTAACCCCATAAAAGAGTTCAGACTAATCTGCTGAAATTTATTTATTTTTTTTCAGATTCAGGAAACCACATAGCAAAGATAGAATTCTAAATAAGATTTTTAAAGGCCTTATGACAGACTTCAAAAGAATTGTGGCCATATTCTGAAATCTTTCCTTTTATAATAGAAAGTAGTCATACATCTGCCTGAAATGATTTTGTATGTTATTAATTGAAAAAGATCTGTCAAAAGCACTTACCTGTTGCTGTCAAAGAAGCCCATAAAAGACTTTTTCAAAGGTATAGATTTGTAGCAAGCAACGATTTTTCTTAGGTAAAACCCTCATTAAAATCATCTGTTACAATTGTGTAAACTCAAAGTGCTTTGGTAAATTTAGTCTATGTACAGAAGTCAACATTAATTCTGGTCATAGTATAAATAATAATTTCTCATTCTGTCACCCTCTGAATATCTTCTATTATTTTCCTTTGTTCCGTGGTTTCCCTCATCCTATTTTCCAACTTCCTATTAATTGTGTATCTACCCAATTTTTACCAAAAAAAGGTGAATTCTGGGAAAAGCTTCTAGTTCTATTTCATTCTAGAATTATGGTTTGCAGATTTGTAATAGACTTCTTTTTTCTCCATTGTTATTTCACAGGAGTTAAAATTCTTGATTTTGCCTGTAAATTAAAGGACATGCTGATATTTTGAGTTGTGTACAACTTGATCTCTAGGATTTAGGACTGATATATTTCTAAGAGAGCCATGCTTTGGATATCACTTGCTATTCAGTAATAGATTTGCTTCTCTTTAGAATGAATTCATTGCATTACAGAGATTTGTGTGCCAAAAGCCTTCTTTTAGCTTTTATATTATTGAAGCAATTACATCTTTGTCAAAGAAGATTGCAGGGGGATACATAATTTTGGAAGCACAAAGCATGTGGTTGGGCAGCAGCCTTTCTATCCTTCCTTTTCTCTAAAGAAAGAAATTGAGCTTGCAAGAGTACTATATGCATTTAAACACTCCCCAAATAGAAAAATTTAAATGTTATACTCCATGTATGTATTAACACGTCAAAATACACTCTACTCTCATGTATATCTAAAAAGATCAGATAAAAAAAGAATAAAAAATATTCACAAAACTACTTCCTAAATAAGCACCTTAACTATTTAAAAGCTCTGAGGATTTAAAATTGGGGTCAGAACCATCCTGACATTTTACAGTTGAGTTCTTGGGGCTGTGCATTACAGCTACATCTAATTGAATGAGGGTGAATGAATCATACCCGATCTACTTTAATTTGTTTCACCTTCAGGATCTAAATAGTTTCAGATGTACACCCATGCTGACCTAACTTGGAAATTTCAGCATGGAGATTTATTCCGGAAGTTTTAGTGTGTACTGTCTATAGCCAAGTGAGCAAGAAGTTTGTCTGCAGATAAGGATAACTGACTGGATCAGAGAAAGTTTAGATTGAAACTCACTGTTCTTTAGGGATCCTTCTTTAGCCAAGTGATGGAAGGCCACGACTAGAAAGAGTTTAGAAAAACACTGACATCAAATGGATGGCCAGTGGGTCTTCCGTCATTTTGTTAGTACACACAATGTGTTCAACTAAATTAATTTAAGCGCATGTTTAAGTTCTAAGGTCTGAATTTCCTTGGGGAAACAAAAGTAGAAATCAAGCCTGAATTCTTGTGTGGGAAGGTGAGGATTGGCAGTCCACTCTAACCATCAGTGTGTATTTGCCAGAGCCCTTACTTCTCCCTGTCCTCTCACAAAAAGGAAATACTTCACTTGCTTGTTTCTTAAACGACCCTTGCAGGACTTGAGTAATGGACTTGTTTTTAATATCTGCCCCTAGTTTGCAAATGCAAAAAGAGGTCAAGGTTGATTTCCCCCTTTCCCCCAAACTCTTCTCTGGTTCTGAAAGGGTCCCAGCTAGAGCTCTTCTCTTTTTAAATTAGGTGCCAAGGAAGCATTCTCAATTTTTTAGAGTCAGCTTTCAGATACAGAAGAGATCTTATAGAAAACATTCGTTTGTTCATTATTTTGTTCTTTTGCTGCCAAATTCCCTCCAATAAACAGACAGAGGCATGGGTGGGATATCATTAAGAACAAACAAAATAGATAAAGGGAAGAACTCAATGTAACAATTGCCATTTTTCTTTGAGGGTTTGCTATGTTCTTCGTTCTGTTCTGGTAACTATATTAATTAATCATCCTAAAAATTTTGTTATTACAATCACTATTACTTAGGTGAAGAAATTGAGGGGTGGTGACACTAAGCGATCCAAGGTCATTCAGAGCTAAATGGTGGAGGATGTCAGCTCCCACCACCATGCCATCAGCTGTGTGTGTCCCTGTTGCACATGCCTTATGCTGGTTTTTTTCTTTTTCTTTTCGTATTTTTTTTTTTTTTGCTTTCTCTCTTCCCCTTTGCCTCTATACTTCTAACTTCTCCCAAGAGTTTGGTGTTGGGCTTCCTACTTGAGAGCTCTACTCATGAGTCTTTTCAGAAGCCACCTAGACCCCCACCATCATCTGTTTAACCCTCCACAAGCTTACAATGAACTCCTGTTACTCCTGTTGCAGGGACCACATCATACTTGTGCATTCCTAAAACTCTCCTGACCTTTAAATCATAGGGTGTTTTCTGCAGCTCTCACTCCTGTCTATTATACTCTGGTAATTTGATGAGAGCTCAGGAACTTATTTCTGAGATTATACTAGTGTTATGTCTAGTAGACTTAAGACTTAAAAGGATCTCTTTTTTCCTTCTACTTATTATATTAAGTAGGCCATGATTTTACTCCAATCTGGGGATATGAAGTAGAAGTCTGATTGATAGATTTTGGTATCAGTTAAGATTAAAAATTTGAAACAGCATTACCATGTTCATGAATTTAGATGATACGTTTGTATTAAGTGACCTAGCAGCTGGAGTCCTCCAAGTAATGTGGGGGGATGTGCTTGTAATATTGATTATACATCTGACTTCCCAGGAGGGGCAAGCAACAGCATTAATCAAAGGAGAGTTTAATAAACTCCTTGGGAGAAGGGTTATGGTTTCATTATTTAAAAATTCAGTAAGGACAGCTGTAGTTGAACTTTTATAGGCACTAATCCAAATAGATCATCTGGCAAAGAAGGAAATTATTCCTTGTATTTTATAACTAATATGCCAATTTATTAATTTCCAAGTTCACATAAATCCCACTGAGCTCAGTTCCAGCTAAGAACTGATTTGGAGAATAACGCCTTATGAATGTTGGGTTTTAATTTGAGCTGTGGTAGCTCTGTTTGCAAGAGGATAATTGCATATCAACTTCTTCAAATGAATAGAGGCTTTGGGGTTTTAATAAAAATAAAAGAAGCACTCTTTACATACAAAGCAAAATCCAAAGGGAGGGGGTAGTCCAGAAAAGTCTAAAGCATGTCACAAATAAATAAATCTTCTAAAACATAATTAGTGTATATTGAAATTCTGTTTTTCTATTAGGTATAAATCAATGTTCTGATTCTATCTAAAGTTATATGTTAGATTAAATATTTCTAGAAAAAAATGCTGATTTGACCTTCATCTTGAAGAAAAATCCCTTTATTGGTTTTATTGAACATTTTAAAATTACTTATTTTGGAAATTTGCTATTCTTTTAAAAAGATGGAACTGCTTCAAAATTGTGATATTGGTAGTATTTTATCCTACCCTGTAGATCTGTAGTTGAATAAGGATTAGGAATGTACATAATTCTTGACTGGTTTAAAGTGTGTAGTTCAGTGTTAGATACAGGGTGTGTGGAAATCCTAGTAGGCAAAAATCTGTCAGGCTTATGCCAGATGCTACTTGGCACTAACAGAGCCTTTAAGGTTTACATCTATTGTGAAAATATTGAAAGGTTTCAAAGGTTCAAGGGTGTTAGAGAAGTTGCAAATGCTTCTTTTGCTGATAGTACTCTAGGGCAATAGTCAATGTCAGAAATGCAAGTCAAGGTCACATCTCAAGTGATTTACCAAATATCAATATTTACAAATGATGATTCCTTTTAATAACAGGTCAACTAAGGTTTTTCCTTTATAATAATATAATTCTCATTTGCATTCCAATATCCTTTCTTGAGAGAGGAAAATAAAAAAGATGAAGGGTGAATGAACACAAGCATTCATAGAAGGGCATTCTGGGATGTGAATGCCATCCATCATTGATGTTCCAGTGGGAGAGGTAGAAGTAATACTCTAAGGTGAGCCTTGTTAGTCTTTCTGTGCCTCAGATAACACCAATTCTCATGGCTGAATTTTGGTTAAATATCCATCCAGAGAATAGAATACACTGTAGAGATTATTAATACTTTAATTATCATGAAAACATGTTTGTCATAAATTGTTAGAGAGTGAAGAACATAAAACAACATAAATGGACTGATTTAAAAAAAAAAAACCAAAAATATGAAAAAAAGCTTAGAAAAACATATCTAAAATGTGTAGTAGGATGTGTAATATATTTAACACATATCACCCCCCTCCAACCTAGGTCAGTGTCAGCTGTGAAAATGTGACTTTTTCATAGTGTCCTAGGCATGTAGCCAGTATTCTTGGTCAAGAGAAGAACTAAGCCCATGAATAGAAATAGAAAAGCAGTCTCATTCCGTTTGTTCTTTACTGCCTCTCCAGTATGGAAAGATTTGAAAGTGAAAGACAGTTCACTGAGTTAAAGGGAACAGTAAAGCAGCAGAATTGGTCTTAAGAAGTACAATCTCAGATCTGGTGGGCTGGGGGTAAGAGGATAATGATTAAAGACACATTGAACCTGTAAATATCCACAGGCATAGAGGAGATGAAACTGCACTGGCAGGAGTACACCCACAATTTATAGTTTTGAGTTTATTACAGGTTTAATTAAAAATTGTTTAATTTTTAAAATGGCCTCTTCTTTTCAAGTAAAGCAATTTTCCAAGGGACTAATTTGCCCTTTTTATTATATAGACAAAGTAAACTATTATTACTCCCTGTTTGGGATAGTTGTTTAAAAGAACACCTTAGAACATAGGATAAATTGATGAAATTTTAATTTTAGATTTGTGAGGATTGACAGAGACATTTTTATTTCAAAAGTTCATTATTAAAGTGTAGAAAGACAGGGCTCAGAGAGGTGAATTAACTGTCCAAGATCATTTAGTAAATAACCAGAGTTGAACTTGGGTCCTGCTACCTCTAGGCAAAAAGCTCTTCTGTCCCCTATCCTGCATGTTTGGTTGAAATTTAGTGATGGTAGCACTTTACTCATATTTACACACAGAGTTCCAAATTTTTAAATCTAATTAGTAAGCAAATGCCAAATATATTTTGAATTTTGTCATCAGAACAAAGGCAGACTCTATACATACTTAATTTGCCTGGTATCTTTCATATTTTAGTCTACAAAATAAATGAAGTGTTACTATGAAATATGTTACAGCAACAACCTCAGTGTCTTTGAAGGAAAATATGCATATTTCCTTTCTAGCTTAAAAGAGAAATCTCCAAAGGCAAGCCATTTCAAGTTTAAGGGAACACAGTATTAAAAAAAAAAATGGTGGCTGCTATAATTTAATTTCAAAGCAAAGGTTGTCAAGAAACTTACAAACTCGATTTCTTAAAGGCAGCACTGGCATTAACATACAAAGCATGTTCACAAACTTCTGCAACTCACCTCATGTGACCTTTGGGACTGTGTGCTTGATAATTAGGTTGAAGCAATTTTAAAGCAACAAGAATATGCACTTCCTGAATAAAACATGTACTTGAAGATAGATATTTGGAGTAATAAATAATAGAAAATATCATAATTACATACATTCCTGGTGAGACAGTATAGGGTAGTAGTTAAAACATGTGCTTTGGAATCATATAGGTCTAGTGAAAATCTCAGCTGTGTCACTTACTGGTGTGAACTTGGGCATGTTAGTTAGGTTCACAGACACCTAGTTTTCTAAAAGGTAGATTGAGCTTGAGCTCCTGGCCTCTTGTTTGGTTTTAAGTCTTAAATTAGGTAGTATAAGTAATACGGCACAGTGGCTGTATTGAGAAACATCAAAAATCTGAGATGCTTAGTTCATGGGTTTCTCATTGGAATACCCATGACTCCTTTTCATTACTTGATTCTTTATCTTCCTGACCATTCTTCTGCTAGAATAGAGTTTTTGCTTCACTATTTGGCTCTACATTATCAAAAAATAAGGCAGCTTTTACAGAAAAACTGCACTTACATAAATCAAACACTACCTTTGTTCTTCCATATTCACATAACCCAATTTCTTTTTATGAAGCTCACAGCACTGAAAATATTAATTCATTTGAGCTGTTCAAGTTGCACATGTGGGCATGAAGGAAGTACAAGGGTCAGTTTGTGTTACCCTTGCTTATTTGGAAGGTCAAATGAGTGCTGCCTTCAGTGGAACATTTTCTTTCATAAATTTAGGGAATATAAGACAATTTTATTTTAAACTTTCGGGGTCAGTTGAAATTCTGCACATGAATAGAAGAAGGACTAAGAGGTAAAGCTAGCTTTCAGGAGTTAGATCTATCATGCTTTCTCAGAAAATAGCACATTTGTACTTAAACTCAAAAGAATCCAGGATTTTGATGTTGAAAGCAGGGTTTGTACTTTAGCTCTATGACCTATTGACTGTAATCATGAGTAAGTCACAGGTTTACAGTTTATTCATCTCCAAAATGGCTAGTTAACTGTATCTTAAGTGAGGTCATGCGTACTATCGCAGCACACTCTAGAAAGATCAAGGATTTAATGCTTAGAGATAGGGATTGAATGCTCAATTACAAACTTGTTACTTTTAGCAAATTTCATAATTTTTCTGAACTTTAATTTCTCTTTCTACTCAATGCCTAGTACACAAGATTGTCATTAGGGTTTAATGTTTCTATGAAAAGTTTGTGATAGAAAGTCCTGATACTACCTTATCAGTACAATGGTTTGTGCATGGGATAGATAGAAACATTTACTGGCCATGTAAATGGAGACTTTATTTAGATTTATTTCACATATGTATTATTAAAGTTATCTAAAATTCAAACGAAAGGGGTTTGTTAATATGCACCCAGAGAATTGAATACACTACAGAAATTACTAACACTGTTATTATCATGGATACTTGTTTGCCATAAATTATCAGGGAGTAACAAAACAAAACAAAAACCAAAGCAGCATAAACAATTTTTTAAAATTAGATTATTTTAAAATTAAAATCAGATTTTTAAAATTACATTTTCCAAACTCTTCTCAAAATTTATCTTAAGTGTAGTAGGATTATAAGTGAACTTTATTTTCTTTATTTTGGCTTACTCTTGAATAATGAAGCCTTTCATAAAGAAACAAAAAAATATTAAAATGCTAAATAAGATAATAGGGATAAGGCAACTGACCTCCTTCAGCTGAACAGATAACCACGATTTGACTGAAAGGTCCATCTCCTTTATTGTTATAAACGCCAACCTTTACTTCAAAGGGTGTAAGGGGAGGGACGCTTTCATCTCGATAAATAAATTTGGATGCTTCAGAGGATGTCACCATTTTTTCCTTCCAGCCACGTGTTCCATTGGGTCTAAAAGCCACAATATAACCAAAGCCTTCCCCATTCTGAAACTCTTCAGATACTGGCTAAAGAAGGAAAACACAATTATCAGCAAAACAATTTGTAAAAAACCACTTCCTCCAAATCTTTAATTTTTTATTGTTATTTTATGGATAACTAGGGCAAAGGTAAATATCAAATCTATACTACATTGGAAGCCAACATAACAAATGACTTTGGCTGGTTTTGAAAACTTAAAAGAATTTAAAGGTAAAAGAAGGAAAATTAAATTATATCTGTTGGTATGTAAGAAAACTCACAAGAGTATTGAAAACTCTTGAAGTGAAACAAATTTGGTCTCATCAGTCATGTATATAAAAGAAAGGCCCTTGAATTCCACACTAGAATTTAGCATGTTGGGGAAAACTGACATACGGTCTGATATTTGGGAATATCTTGTCACTGGTGCTATTCTGCAGACTACTTTGCACAGTTAATTGAAGAGATATTAAATTAAGAACAACCTTTCAGTGTTCTTTTCAATAGCATCTGTGCTTTATGAATATGCACAAATACTGGACTATGGCATTTTTTTTTCAAGAAACTTCTTGTGCTATGGGCCTTAGGTTTACATTTGTCAAGTGGGCTTCAATTGAATATCACAGAAAGCCATAATTGTAATTGACTAGTTAACGGAAAAGTTTAACCACTGATGAGCACAGTGCTTGATACATAGTAGACAGACAGTAAACATTTGTAAAGTAGGTTTTCTTTAAAATTTTGATTTGAAGAAAAACTAGGTATCAAATGAAAGAAGAGAGACGAGCCTATTATAATCAAAGTTCATGTGGAAGGGCAAGTCTATTTAGAGAGAGATCATCTCAGTGAAGGTCAGATGTTGAGAAGTTAATACCTCTGCAGAAATAAAAAGCAAGACATGAGGTTTTATTGAGAAAAGGGGAATGGATAGAAAAAACAGGACAGATGATGTGCCTATGGAAGGTTTCTTGGGAAAATATATTTTACTTTACATTTTATATTTGCTCTTAGAAATTGTCAGGTATTTGTTCCATTTGTCCAACAAACATTTCAGTGTCTGTATATTCTAAGGCTTAGGTCTGTGAACTACATAGATATATTTGCTATTTGTGTGTGTGGTGCTAGGGATCTAATCCGGGGCTTTGCACATGCTCTGCAAGTGCTCTGCCACTGAGCTATTTTCTCAGTCCCAACAATAAGGTTATTTATCAAAAAGGAAATTGGCTTAGTAAAAAATAAGTAAGTCCCCTTTCATTCTTTTTCTTTTTCTTTTCTTTTTTTTTTTTTTTAGAAAAATAATACTTTGGAAGCTGTATGACAAGGTAGAAAAAAGAATACAAATGCTTATAAGAAGGGTCCCAATTCTGTTTATTAGGGAGTTTCTTAAAAATTATCTGTTTCATAATTTGTAAAATGAGGACACCATTTCTAGCATGGACTAGGAGGGACAACCTGGACATTGTGCCCCACAGGGGTGATTCATTCCTTCTCCCCAGGACTGTTAGTCACCTTGACTTACTAGGAACTATCTACTGGTCAAATAATTAAATGACAAATGAAGTCAAACAGATCCATGAAGTAATTTGGAATAGGATGTGTTTTAATCATGCAAACTTTGTTTTGTGATGTCTTATATGACAGGAAAGCATATCTTAGACCTGGGGCCTGGTATGAAAATGAGAGACCTTTGCTTTGGCAATACTTGTGAGAGCAGTACATGCTCTAAGTGCTTAATCTAAAAAGAAACCCATGTGTTTCTTTATACCAGGGCAACAAGCCTGCATTTCTAAGGAAGTGGGGAATTCTGACATCTTCAGAGACTTTCTTTACCTCCCAGGCGATGACCAGCTCATGCCTTCTTCCACTTCTTCCACTGACATTGGTGGGTGCTGTCTTTGGAACTGTGAGTAAAAAAGGATCAACAGTGAGGAGAGGGAATAGATGTGAGATTTTTCTCACAATACAGACCTATCATGACCCTATTGACTTTTGGTAAAATCCTGAAATAACAAGTTAAACATTGGTTTGAGCTTAGAATGATCATATTAAATATTGAAATAAAACATTTGTGACAGATTATCTGCTTTCAAATCTTTGAGGGACAATTTTTTTTTAATTGTAGCTGGACACATTGCCTTTATTTTATTTATTTTTATGTGGTGCTGATGATCGAACCCAGCGCCTCACTCATGCTAGGCAAGCACTACTGCTGAGCAACAACCCTAGCTCCTTGAGGACAATTTGATAACTGTATTTCATGGTCACATACTCCATCCCCAAACTAGTCTTGTTGTAAATGATCTGTCAGTGATGTTCAAATTATAATGAACATGAAAGCTAAAGACCACCTACTAATGGTTAGAAAAACTCCATCCTTTAAATTGCTTGCTTTTCTCCTCTTTGCCAGTAGTGTGACCCTTTTCTGTCATCTAGAGCTTACAGAATCCCTGGAAAACCCACTGGTTGACACCAACATTACTGTATTACCAGAACCCCCCAGGAAGACCCAATTTAAAGAAATCTTAGCAACAATGCCACAGAAGGAGAATCTATTTTAATGCACATTTAAAGAAAACCTGTCAAGAATCAATTTCTCTACAAACTGCAAAATATATAGGCCCTCAGTGAAACTTTTTCAAATGAATAACTATTAAAAGAATAAAAGTGTCAAAAGAATAAATTTCTTCTTCACTGTACCAAACCACAAAATCTGCAGTTGAATGGGAACATTGTCAAATGAAGAACTGTTAAATGAAGAAAACTATTAAAAGAAATCATTTTCCAGGCTATGAGCCTGCATTAGCAATTTTACACTTCACCATTGCCTTTCTATCCTAGCATATAGTTTTAAAATGATATTGACATACTCATAAACAATGAATTCACTCCCATATATTACCTACTCAGATGACAGGCTATTAATTACTGCTAGATATTCACGCAGCATTTTATATGCTAGAAAAAAAACTGAAGGGAGAATTTATATAGTACTAGAAAGGAAAAATAAATATTCTACTTGGGCCAGGGAGGTGAGAGAAAAAAAGCCTGTTAATATATAATATATAATATAAACAGCAATAGTTACTAGTCTTTTTTTTCCTTTCACTGTTACATGCATACTAAAGATTTTTTTTGCCCATGGAGTTCACTTTCATGGGTTCCCTAAGAATTACATGGGGTTAGATAACCTTTATTCTCATACAAGAAATTGTATGGTGTTCAATTGGGAAAAAATGGTGGTATTGCAGAAAACACTCTGAATATGTCTTAATTCATATGTATATCAAGCAAATGATTTATGAACATGAGTTTTTAAATTAATAGTTAGAGTTAATGTTCATGAGTAGCAACCTGTGATGTGTCAGTATGCCTCGAGACCATGTCTGAAAAGCCACTGTAACATGGTGTACTAATTGTAAGTTTATTTTCTGGCTTATGATATGGGTAATACAGCACATGAGAAGTGAGCTGGTTTTAACTGTATAAAAAGAAAGAAAACAAGGTGTCATATAATCCCTCAGTGGCTAATCTGAGTTTTGAATATTCTGATTGTCCATAGCCAAATGAATAGTGGAGACAGAGTAATTTATCGATATCAAACCATTATGGCTTGTCTTTGTACCATTTGTTTAAGAAAAAACAAACATGCACTTCACATTTATCTCACAACTCACATTTGAATAATATTATGCATAAGATCTATCAAGTCAAGTTCCTTTTCTGTTACACTGGATTGCATTTATTTCCTAAATTTAGGGCTCTAAGGACACAATCCCTAAAAGTATGGATTTCTATGGGAAGACTATGCACTGAAGATCCTGTTCAATTTTGTTTAGTTCTCTGACATCACCTAAAAAGAGGCTGCTCCAAGACTCTAGATGGGAGTTGTGGAGTAGGCTGTGGGATCCCTGGTGGGATCCCTGGAGCCCATTGTAAGACTGGAGGAGAATGCAGTGGGAGAAAGTATTTGAAATCAAAACCTCTGAAACTTTAGTGTATTATTCTACAGTCTATTAATGCTTTTATGTTTTAGAAAGCTTATTTAAATTGTTTAAAAGTTTTAATTTTCTGAGTAAAAAAACTGGTGAATATTTTGTAGAAACTTTCACTTTGAGAAGACAAAAAAAAAAAAAACAAAGCTTTCTCTGATTTGATTAATTTCTATTTGGATAATTTCCCAGTTGAATTATCTGTAAAAAACCAAACAACAAAACAAGACAAAAACAACCCCAAGTGCATAAAATTTCTTGTATTCAAAATCAAGCTGCTAATTTCTTTTTATTTATTTATTTTTTGGTAGTGGGGATTAAACCTACGGGTGCTTGAACACTGAGTTATGAGCTACATCACCAGTCCTTTTTATTTGAGACAGAGTCTCCTAATGTTGCAGAAGCTGGCCTTGAACCTGTGATCTTCCTGCCTCAGCCTCCTGGGTCTCTGAGATTACACCACACCTGGCATACTAATTTCTTTTTAAGACAAGATAGCCCATAGTTAGTGTTAGAGTGACATAAGGAGGATGTTAGTTCCTATCTCCAATTTTAATAAACCTAAGTGATATAGCAAGAGGCATTATGGCTTACTATGTTTTAATAATATTTGTGAAAAAACACCAACTGCTCCTAAACTTAAAAAGCTTATTATTAGATATACTGGGAAGTACTACTAGAAAATATAAGGCTTTAATAACTACAACTCAGGCATTATATTTTGTTGTAAGGATCATACTGTTTGGGCCGTCTAATTCTAATTGGCTTAAATTTCCTAATTATGTGCAGATGATCAGTGAAGCCCAGGCTCATTCATTTCCTTTTCAAGTTGGTGGTATATAGTTATAATCTCTGCAGTAAATTCTATGGAGTCTACTGATTTTAATTATAGCCCTTTATTTATAAAACAGCATTACTTATGATATCAAGGAATTTGACTTAATCTTTCAGGCCCTTCTAGTCCTATAATTCTTGTTAGAAGCATAAAATTAATGCAATGAAACATCTAGTAAATGCTTTCATTGAGTACAGAGAAATACATATTTTGTTAAAACCAAATATTTTCAGTGGCATTAATGAGAACCTGATTTATATTTAAGCAGTGAGGTCATTTTTCCCTCAGCCACTGATAATGTCATGAGCATGTTAGCATAGACAATCAAGTTTACATGCATGGTTAGCAGGTTAAGCCCTGATTCTTCCGAATTTATTTTTGGGCAGTGATCCTCCATGAATGGATAATGTAATTGATACTTTGCCCACAAGCTACAAAGGCTTAACTGTTTGAGGTCTTATCTGGCACGTTGAACTATAGACTATTGACTCTTTTCATCTTTAACTTTGAAAACATTCTTGTAAATACTCAGAATAACCAAAATGTAGTATACCACCTCAGTTTAAGCATGTCTAAATATTTTTGTAAGTACAACAGTTAGAACAAAGTGAGCCACACTATCAACATGACTTAATAACTAAGCAAAACAAGATGAAATCATTTACCCATCTTTTTTCCCCCACTGTGAAAAATTTCTAGTTTTCTTACTGCAAGTGTTTAAATGACTTATTACATAATAAGCTTTATCAGAGACTCTGAGAAGTGATGTGTAATTTAGGAGCTCAGTGGTTATTGACTAGTTTGGAAAGAAGGTATAGGAGAATGGAAAGACAGGAGGGAGGTTGTTGATACAGTAAAGGTGGGAGGGGGAGAGGGACATTTAAACATTTTTTTCCCCTACCAGAATTTAAGTACAAGGCACATGGATATTGCTATTAGTTATCATTTAGGCTGAACTTTATAGAAAAAGTGAAATTTTTAAAGTTTCAAAAAATACCAATGGTGTTTCCTAAACAAATTCAAATCCTGCTTTTGTTCTTATGAATAGAATAGATAAGAGTGTATACAAATAGTAAAAAGGTTCTTGTGAGAGAAAGATCTGGGTGTGGTCCTAGTTGTACCACTCTCATTCCTGTCACTCATGAAGATAATTGTACCTACTTAAAACATATTTTTGTAATTATTTATCACAATACCTGGATTTTGAAAAATACTACTTATTATAATTTTCTTTCAAAATTTTAATTGGTTCTTTTTAGTTATACATGATAGTAAAGTCCATTTTGATAAAATTATACATGTGTGGAATATATCTTATTATAATCAGAGCCCCAGTCTTGTAGTGGGGACACACTGTAGTGTATTCACATATGTAACTCGGAAAGTTATATCAGATTTTTTTCCATTGTCTTTCCTATTTCTATCCTCCCTCCCTTTCCTTCATTCCCCTTTATCTATTCTATTGAACTTCTTCCCCTCCACCCCTTATTGTGGGTTAGCTTCACATATCAGGGAAAACATTTGATCTTTGGATTTTGGGGATTGGCTTATTTTACTTAACATGATACTCTTCAGATCCATCCATTTACTGGCAAATGTCATAAAGTCATTCTTCTTTTTGGCTGAATAGTATTCCATTGTGTATATACACCACAGTTTCTTTATCCATTAATTTGCTGAGGGACGTTTCAAATAGCTCCATAGCTTAACTGTTTGTGAACAGTGTAGCTACAAAACATTGATGTAGCTGCATCACTGTAGTATACTGATTTTAAATCCTCAAAAGAGAAAGTGGTGACATCCAACAGGCACTAATATTCAGCAGGAGTCTATGCATGTGTGATCTTTAAAATACGATGTCTTTCTTGGATATGTGGTTAACCCTGTTTTGATGTTACCATGGGACTTATGATTTTAGTTTTGGCACAGCTGGCTTTATGTATGTATGTATGTATGTATGTATGTGGTGCTGGGGATTGAACCCAGGGTCTTGTGCATACAAGGCAGGCACTCTAACAACTGAGCTATATCCCAAGCCCCACAGCTGATTTTAATTTGGAAATCTAAGTAAACATACCCTTCTCAATTTGTAGAAGAAATGGTTATATATTTCAGGAAATGTAGAATTTGTATGATTTTTGAACTTTGGTATAAGGAGCAATAGTCAAGAATACAGATGTAAAGCTATGGTGTTTATCTCAACTCATATTCTCTTATCTATTTGTAAGAGTTTACAAGGGAGTAAAAGCAGAGAATGAGTAATCTCCAAATGAGACTTACAGATAAATGTAGTAAAAAGAGAAGAAGGAAATGGCAAGAAGGAGGGAGGAGGTGTGGCGAGGAGATTACAATTTGGGAGGCATCAGTTTGGAAGTTAAGGTCTAGGTTAGAATCAAGCTCTACTGCTTATTTACTAGATAATCTTGTGCAAAAAATTTTAAAAAGTCTGATTCTGTTTATACCACTATAGATGATATAAACTGATTTTTAAGAGTGTTTTAGAGACTGATGTGAAAACCAAATGAGGTATTGAAGGGCAAGTACTTAGCACAGGCCTGGAAATTGATGTGCAGCACTTCAGGGACAAGAAAGATAGGAAAAGTCTAACCTGAGGGTGTCAGATTCCTTCCTGAGCTGACAGCCCTTCATTACCCTACCATCTTGCATGCTCAAGTCTTCCATAGCTTTGCCTCTCATCCTCTGTTTCTTCTTTGAGATCTTTGCAGCAAAGACTCGCCTGCCTAATAATGACCAGTTTTCCTTCTAAAAGGCATTTGTGAAAATTATCATCTTAGCTTGAAAACTGTATCTGAAATTGAAGATATATTTCTTAATTGTGTTTTATTGAACAGACTTGCCTGGACCAAAGTGGTTTTATGATTTTTAAATATTGTCTGCTATATGAGCCATACTGTTATTTTCTCTTTTCCCCAATAACCAATATTTGGTCTTAGAGGTCTGTTGCTTGCCATAATTTTTGTCTTCTTTTCATCTTACCATTTATACAATATAATTAAATTACTCATTGGATTGTGAAAGCCAATAATGTTCATTTAATAGTATTTGCTTTTAGATTTTCCCAATTACTTCAGCTGAATATATTGTCTATGTAACATTTTCTTAGAAACTGACCAGAAAAACAACCCTTAAAACTCCATAGCCTATGACTTTTTATGTACACAGCACTGCCTAACAACTGGTATTTTCCAGTTGGTCCCAATAAATAATTTAATCCAAGTCATATTTGCTTTGGCTTTCAAATACCCACTATATGCATCTACAAAGCCAATTTATATACTCCTAGAGAAAACTAATCTAGTCCTATCATATATTGCAATAGTATTTTTTGCATTTAAAAACTATTTTTGTATTATAGAAGTACATGAGTATATTACAATAATATTTTATTGTCTCCTACATAATTTCTGAACTCAAGAAAATTTTCTAAATAACTATCATGAACCAGAACTATAAAGATACATATGTGAAAACAGCAATATCTTTTTAGGAGTCACAGGACAATGAAGAACTAAAGAAATTGTAATAAGAAGTTATACAAGTCTCTTCTGAACTTGGAATGAATTACATGTAACTTCATAAGCTAAAGTGGGGCTGGCTAGAGAAGGGTGCAGACTTGCTTAGAAATAAGGTAACCCATTTTTTTGATTCTTTCCTATTATATTTCTTTAGCTCATATAACTAGGATTATAGCTCAGGAAATGCTATTTTGGAAGAAGAGTGTCGGTTTAGAAGATGGATGTGCTGTGGCATCTCTCTCTCCAACCCCAACTGTCAATAAGGAGGGAGGGGGTGATTTTCCTACCAAGATAAATAAGGAGAGGAGCAAGACTTCAAAATAAGTAGAGTTCATATACTTACTCTATCACACTCTGCCTGGATGTTGAGCTTCAGAGTTTTGTAGGATGCCCTGTCCCACTCCAGCTATCAGTACAGAAATGAAAATAGTTCTTAAAAAGATCTTATATTTCTAGGAATTGCCTTGACAGGCATGGGGGATGTGAAATAGATACTGTTGAAATGGACTATCTATGGAAAGTAGGTTCAGACAGGCTTGTTGAAGTCACACCCAGTAATACTGTATTTTAGGGAGCCATATGTCTCCAGCAAACCCAAAGCACCTCAAAAGAGAAGGCAGAGGACAAATTCCATCACGTGGACTTTCAATACCCAAGGAGAAGCACATCATACACATTGCACCACCTAAGTAGATGTTTACCCCTTTCTTGTTTTTTTTTTCGTTTCTTCCCATTTTTTAAAAAAATTTAACTTTGCAATAGGAACTAGTCTATTTAGCACATCAGTACATAAGTGTAATATAGTGCATAAAAATTAAGACAAAGGAAGATTTTTATCTGATACATTTAAATGTAGAAAATTATTTTTCCTTGTGTGGCCAGAAAACTGTCAAAAGAGAATGGTAGATGGAATTCAGTGTACTAAGCAACTGGGGAGCTATTTGTGGAAAAACAACATACATGGTCTTTCATTTGATGCTTCTTTCTCTCTGCTCTTTTTTGCCTTGTCTATACTACAAAAACCAAAGGAAATTATTTGAGATAACGTAGGACTCAGTACTAGCTAATTAAGAAGAAGGCAAAAGCACCATATGAAGGCCAGACATGGGTTTGGGAGGGAGATGTAGAAGATACCTGAAAAGGGGCCCTCAATATGAATAAAAGCAACTTCTGAATTATTACTATTGTGTAAATTTCCATTTTATAAAATAACAAATCATTTAAATTAATGATGATGGTGATAGTGCTTATACACATTGTCTTTTTTATTTTATTCGTTCTTTTTAGGTATATATGAGAATAGAATGGACTTTGATATACTTATACAAGCATGAGGTATATTTTATTCTAATTAGGAACACAATACCTATCCTTCCCCTTTCTTTTCCCCACCCCCGCTTCCATCTATTGATCTTTCTTCCATTTACCCATAGTTATTTTGTTTGTTAAAATTTCTTGATGTACATGATGGTGAGATTCACTGTGGTGTATTCATATATGTACATAGACAACTTATGTCAGATTCACATTATCCAGTGGGATAAGTTGTAATATTTTCCCCATTTCTCTAAGTAGGAAAATCAAAGCCTTAAACAAACTTGCTTATGTTCACAATGCTGGAAAATGGAACAATAAAACATTAATTCAGATGTAAACTCAAATAAGTACAGATAAAGCTTCCTTTAAAATATGTTTATATTATACACACATATATTTATATATATTTTTATATAGAAAATTTTTCAATTTTTAATTTATATATACTTATTTATATATAAATTCAAGTTTGAAATAAAAATAGATATTGGGATTTATGTCAAGAGTTTTGGATTAACAGATATTACACAATAAAGAATACAATGCTTTTCTAAATGACAAGTTACATAGTTAACTCTTCTTTTTATTCATATTTCAAGTGTTACAAATGTGTAACTTATAGAATATTGACATTCAGGGAAAGAACTGTTGTTGCTGTATTCATTGTATGTTTTTCCATTTTTATCATAGTGCACTTTTCAAATTCATTTCTTAAAATGTGACATAATCCTTTTAAGTAACCAAGGATTTATATTGTCTCATAATTTATATGTTGTTTTGAAAATAGTAACATATTTTATAAATTAATAAGCACAGGGATATTTATCTGTCTCTAATTAAAGCATGTAAGAAAATTTCACTATAAATGTGTACTAATGTAAAAGTACATATTTATATTACTGTTTTGATATCCTATTGCTAAGAAGTTGAGTTGAATCAAGTTACTTGTATTGACTACAAAAAGTGCTTTGATGACTACAAAATTCAAAATATACCCTAGAGGAGAATTGCAAAGAAATTTATTTATTATTCATTTGTTACTTTTTGGTGTCGGAAAGGAGCAATTCTAAGGTTGAAATGCTTTGCTAAATCTGCTTTGGAATTTAGAATTTTCTAATAAGAGAATTTTAAAGAGGAATAAAATTTTCAAGTGAACATCCTAATGTGAGACCTTTCCCCTCCCAAGCAGCTCTGTCAATTTTCAAAGTTTAGTTGGTCCATTAGAAAAGACTCATCTTTTAAAATACAGGATATGTACTTAATAGAGGCATCACTTGAGAGCTGTCTCAGGATATTGGTGTCCCTTTTAATCTGTGCTGCCTGACAAAACAGGCACAAAATTCAACACTTGGTTTAACACCATTAGTAGCTCGAGTTGTAGGTAGTATCTAAGCAAAAGAAGCACAAAGTGGGCAGCACAAGCCTTCAACTCACTTTCAGAGAAGAGTACTTCATGCATTTTTCATACTATTTCTCTTCCATAAGATTTTAATGGACTCAAGTATGTCATGTATATAGAACTCATGATAAAATGGAGATACAGGCAATACATGATTGAGGAAGCTGCAGAAACAGATGAAGTCTTTCAAATGCATCTTCTGAACATAATTTAGTTTAAAATGTAAAAGTGTTTTTGCTAAAAAGCTTTTTAATAGCATAAGGAAATTTATACTATAAAAAGTTTGAAAGGATTATTCATCCCAAACGAATTATTTACGTTTGAAACGAATATTTATAGAGAGCCTCTGAATTAGGCAGCAATCTTTGTCTTTGTTTAAACACAATTAACAATATGCAAAGTAAGGCAATGATTTTTAGAAATTATGTGAGCATAAGTATTACTATTGGCAGTCATTTCCATATCTGCACAGTGAGTACATAAAATGAGGAATGACTAACCTGTTATGCTCTTAATTAATGAACACCTGTACACAATGAAAGCATGGCTGATTTTATGGATGCATGAAAATCCAACCAGCCAATTAATGTTCAATTTAAAATTCACACTATTGAAAAGTAGCAGAAAAAACAACTTGTGAGAGGCAAATCATAAAAGCAGAGAAGTTGGATTTTTCTTTGCATGAATATTTTCCAGCATATGTAACGTATTTTTTCCCTTGGGTGCTTAACTTTTATGTGGAAAAAAATCTGAAAATATTTTGTACAGTTATTTGTATTTAATGAAATAACTTGATCATTTGGAATTCTTTCCTCTCATTTTTAAAGGGACAGACATGATATGCTTAATTGTTGTGATAGTTTATTTTGCTGATAATTATTTTGTTTAATTTGTTAGAAGTCGAATCATATTTTGGTCCAAATCTATAATACAGTAAAAAATGGATATAGTTAATCCTGTCTTCTATGTACATATGCCTCTGACCTAGATAATGATATGGATAAGGCTGCCAAAAGGAAAGAGAAAGAATGTTCCCTTTTAAAATAAGACATGTTGAGTACAAGTTCCAGATACTGTTTTATATTCCAAAGGATAGTGAAGACATGACAAAAATCTTCATTTTAATGAACTTTCTCTGAGTTTTACATATTATCATTAAATATGTATAAAACCATTAGTTTTTTTTTCCTTCCTGGATCTAATACCTACTTTGCCACCTGCCCCATTTATGTTTTTATATTACTCTCATCAAAGTATGGACTCATGTGTCTCCTTGTGTTCTGTTAGGTGCTGTCTATTAGGTACTGTGTTAATATACAATTAAATACAATTTATTTATGTATTTTAATTGTGTATATATGGATACAAATGGTACCCATTTGATACACACAACATGTAATGATCAATTCAGGATAATTGGCATTCAGTGCTCCTAAACATTTATCATTCCTTTGTGTTACAAACCTCTGAACGCCTCTTTTCTTTACAAAATTAATATAGAATTTTATAGGGTTATAAAATTTATGTCTCAATAGACTTTGTCCAAAGTAATAAAATATACTAAAAATTCTTTGTATGGAAATTTCACAGATACACTGATTAATCCATACAATTAATTAATTAATTAATTAATAATCTTAGTAATTTTTTTTTAGTTCCTTGTATATCTACTCTTTCCATGTGATGAGAAAGATAGCTTAATTTACTTTTTGAGTAAAGCTGTTAATTCCTCTTATCTACATTAAAAAAAAACATTTTTATCAGAGATACTTATTCTAAAAGGCCAGAAAAATGCTTTGTTTTCTAAGTCAGAATGCAGATGTGTGTTATTATATACATAGACTTCAAGTAAGCAATAGGTCAAGGAAGGACTGTGTTTGTATTTGCAAGGTATAATTTATACAGGTTAGGTGGTGAAGGTCAGCATAAAGGAGTTATAAGGAAGTAGGTTATAATTAAAGGAGGATGTTGTCACTGGAGAAAAAGAAGAAAAATCCATTCTGGATTTTGTGGATGTATATATAGTGTATAAGTATACAATTAGAATTAGAAACTAATTGCTTTGACTTCATACTAACTTGAAGATGCTGTGATGGTTGGTAGAAAATTGCAGCATCCACGTGCCTGTATTTGTGGTCACAAGGAAAAAAAAAAGTTTTGAAAACAAGTAAAGTGAAAGCATTATTTTAAAGAAAATGATTTTATGATATCTAGGGTAAATGCATCAGGACAAATTATATTAAGGCAAGCAATAAAGCAATCATGCTTAATTCAGCTTGCTTTCAAAGTAAATTCCAACTCTTTAAATTCTTACCTGCCTCATTTGTGCGGATCATCCGAGATGGGGTGCTTGGATCTCCAGTCCCAATTGGATTGGTGGCTACTACACGAAACTCATATTCCACCCAGGGGTTTAAGTCCACTGCCATGGCTGACTCCATATCTCCTGTTATGATTTCTGGGACTATAGAGAGGAATGATATTTTATGTCATTAGGAGGACTATAAAAATACTATAAATGGCATTCAAAGATATCACTATTACTGACATAATCAACAGGCAGATTCATACCTCCTCACAACACATGCTCATGGCACCACCTCCAGTGTCAGTAGTAAAATGAAAATCAATTTTCAGGAAATAAGTGCTTGCAAGTGTCAAAGTTTACTGGAGTTTATTAAAATTCTTTACTTATGTTTGGTCATTATATAACTTGCTGTTATCTACACTAAAAATAATTTCACCAACTTTTAACTCCAGATAAGAGGCCAAGTCATAAAATAATCTAAGCAAAGAGTTTTTTCTTCAATTTCTATGAAATTTCTTGAGCAGTTTGCCTGTCCTGGTCTGACAAACATATTTTTCTACTTGGTAGTTAAATAGCAAATTAAGAATATCTCTCTCTAATTTAAAAACTTGTTGGGATATAAGTGGATATTCTCTCTTCTTCTCATAGTGACTACATTTTTCATATTTTGTACTACATTTATATTTTTATCAAAAGGTAAAATTGTCAATACAATTACCATGTAGCAAAATACTTTTTATATAGCATATATGCACTATTCAGAACTGCTTTTATTGCTCATCTCTGCTCTTTAGGAAATATTGTTAGAACTTATTATGTGAGAAAAAAGGGAGATTCTCCATATTCTTATGTGTAAAGATCTTGAGAGTTGATATCATTCCTTGATTTCTATGTGATGGGGGCAGGGACAAATGGGAGTGGAGTAAGGCTGTTGATTTGATGATAGTTCAGTTTTACTATGGCAAAGTAGGATTCATTCATTTTGAATTTTGCATGAAAGTCTCTTCTGAAATGTACAGAAAGTTACCAAGTTAGCAGCTCCATGGAAGGGTGAGTGAACAGAGCACAGGCTGTATGGCCTGCCTGATAAATCTCACAGAACTGCAGGGCTGATTGTTGTAAGTGGTGACATGAAGAGGTGGGGGAAAAGCTTCTCCTCTTATTGCACTGGACACTGAGCACTGTTCTTGGAGCACAAAGATCTGAGATATAGGAGAAAGGCCACCAATCCATATATTGGGGAAATACTGAGCTACCCTTGCCACACACCAAGGTAGGAACAAGATTCCCAGACACCCTCTCTGGCTCCCTTCTACACTGTATCACCAACACTTGTCTTGGGTCCACCAGGATTTACCTTGCTGCTTCATTTCATTCTGCTATGGTAGGCAATTTCAGACATCTGCACCCCTCCACCTTGTTACTTTTATTCTTATCTCCATAGAATTTAGCACACTTGCTTTTCTACCCAGCTTGTGTTCCTCCTTAATTCCTGAAGCTCTTCCACTGTGATCTTTGGAATTCATGATCTGTCAGCAGCAAAATCCCTTCTACACTTAAAGTCCTCTCTGAACGTTCTGTTCTTCCAATTTCTTACTCTAATAGGAATTGAGGACATTTTGCCCTTCTCAAGGGCTGATTCTCTTAAGATATTGCATAGAAGAATAAACAGCCTCCAAATGCAGATAATGTATGCTTTCTATAAGCAAACAAGTATGCAGGTATTTTTTTCCTACAGGAAAAGAAAACAAAACAAACAAACAAACAAACAAACAAAAAACTCCCAAGGCTCTTATCACCTTTTCTCTCCTTCTAGTCTTCACTTAGTTTTTCTATTTCTTTTAGAGCAAAAATGTCTTGTTCTGCCTGTGGATTTTTTTCTTTCCATTCTTTCTTGAACCCCCTCCAATCATGCTCTTACTTCCAGCTTTCCACCTTATCTTCTGTCTAGCTTACCAATGGTCTCTGTTATTGAAACTTTAAGGTCAGGTCTCAGTTCCTCATCTTCCTGGGATGCTAGTGTCACTCTTCCCCATTTTCTTATTACCTGGTGATCTTATCCAGTCTCATAATTTTAAACACCCTCTCTATGCTGATGACTCCAATATTTTCATCCATGAATCTCTTGGCTAGACTCCAGACTCATGTTCAATGGCCTATTAGACAATTACACTTAAATAATGTTTTGAAGGACTCATATTAAGGGAATGACAGTTTCTTTCTTACAGATGTAGCCAAAATCTTAGAGCCATTCTGAACACTTTTATTTCTTCCTGTCTGACTCCAATCCCTAAGTAAATTATGGTGTTTATGACCTCAAAATATGTGTATTTCTTCACTTCCCTTTGTAGTAAAACCTAACAATTTTCTGTAATAATTTCTCTCCCATTTTCTCTTGAATTATTCTTATCAGATATTATTGCCTACCATGGCACTAAAACTGATATTATCAAGGGTCACCAATGGTCTTCATATAACTAAAACCAGTGGTCAATTCCAGTACTCATTTGACATGTCAGCCACATTTGAAATATTTACTCTCTTCTGTGATAGTCTCATTTTTTTTCCTTCCAACAAATCACATTATTTTGATTTTATTTTCTCCCAATGATTACTTCCTGTCTGTATCCTTTGGCTGATTACCCTTCTCAACAACTTTTTACTATTGGAATATTCCAGGACTGGATTTTCATACTCATTTCTTTAGTTTATATTTATTTTCATTGAGTTGACATGCAACCTTATGGCTTTAAATACAATTTATGTGACAATTTTACAATTTATAACTTTATCCTAAACCTCAAACTTGAGACTCCAAATGTTTCAAATGACTAATTTTATGACTTGTCCTTTGTCACTCTGAAGCAATACCATCTCTCAACAATGATAGCTTCCTAACCAGTGTAGTGCCTCCTCTCCTCACCTGTTTCATAATCTATTTCCAACATAGTTGGAATGAATGTATTAAAAGATAAGACAGGGAATATCAGTTCTCCAGTATTTCTCCATTCTTTCAGGATGTGGGACTGCCAACATCTCTCCAAACTCATCTTCTACCATTTTTCCAAATCTCATTCTGCCCCTGTCTCATTAGTCTTCTGATACTTTCACATTGGTTTGTCCTTCTACATGGGCTGCTTTCCCCTTTGGTATTGGCATAGCTAAATCCTCATCTCTTTTAAAAGTTCACTCAAATGTACCAACTCCATGAGGCATATGCTGGCCACTCTATTTCAAATTATAACCTCCTGTTGTGAACTGAATTGTGTCCTTCTAAAATTCATATGTTGAATCCTTAACCTCCAGGGTTGCTTTATTTGAAAATGGGGTCTCTAAGGAATAAAGTTTTAAGTAATCACAAAAGGGTGTTCTCTTCTTAGTATGCTTATAAAAAGAGACACCAGAGCATTTGCATGTGAGAGCCTTCATCAGGAACCAAGTCAGCCAGAAAATTGACCTTGCAATTCCAACTTCCAAAACTGTGAGAAAATACATTTCAGTTCAACATACTCAGTGTATGGTTTGCTATGGATGCCCACACCAACTAATATACTGCTTTACTAGTGTACTTCTACCATACCATATCAACACAATTTATTTTTTTTCCCACAGCACACATCAAATTCTGACATACTATGCAATTTATATGCTTATTTTGTTTTCTGTTAATTATTTATCCTCATGATGACAGTGCAATTTTTACAAAGGCAGAGATGTTGTTGTTAGTGTTCATCAATGTATCCTAAATACCTAAAACAGTGATTTTAAAGTTCATTTCATTTTATGGTCTTACATACTTTTCAAATACCATGTTAAAAGCATATCTTACTGTCAGGAGGTGAGTTTGGGGTTACACGTCCTTGCTGGACAGTGCATTGAAGAAATAGGGGGAATTTAGTTTTAAAATATAAAAAGATGAAAATAATTTTTGGAATAATACAACTATAATGGAAACATCTTAAAAGTGGTCATTAAAATACTATAATGTTTTAAATAATACAATTTGTTAGATTTTTTTATAAATAGATATGTGACTATAAAGGCATTGCACAAGGAATGGGGACAATGGAACACTCCTATATCCTAATTTTCCCGTGGCTTCTTGAATCTATAAAATAAAATTACAAAGAATTTCACAGAACTACGCACCAAGAAAAATTGCATTATCAGACTGGGTGAAATCCAAATAAGGCCTGAAGCTCGACTGAGAGAATTGTCCCAATGTCACTTTCCTGATTTGATAACTGTATTGTGGCTGTGTAAGATTTTATTATTGGGGGAAGGTGGGGAGTGGATCCGAAGAAACTCTGTATTATTTTTACAACTTTTATGTAAGTCCAAAATGATTTCAACAAACAAACACGATGTGCTCCCTGTTTGGAAACTAAGAGGAAAGAAAGGTAGCTTGCTTTTTTTCAGTTCATAAAAAGAAGCAAACGGTGGTCAATAGTGTAATAAATAATAAAAAGATTTCAGAACCTAGAAAAGATCCTAGTGAGATTGTAAACAGATATCAATCATGAGATAGGAAGCTCTGGTTGTGTCTGATTTTGCCTTGGGACTCACCTGTTTTTACAGTTTGCCAGCCCAAGGAGAAGGGGCTGCGAGCCTGCAGGTTATAGGAGGAGATTGGGCTGTGGTTGTCAGCTGCTGGACTCCAGGAGAGTGTGGCTGTGCTGTCGGTGATTTCCTCCACAATTACTATTCCAGGTGGACCTGGGGGACCTGAAGGCAAAAGGCAAAGGGCAAAGCTAAGTACAGCTCATTATGAGGAGCCAGAAGAAATTGTATTGCCAGTGTGGATCTCATCAAACTACATAATCATCTTAATGAAATATGTATTTAGTAATGAAAATTGACAGGAAAAAATTATGGGATGCAAGTTGGTTTCTAGGATTTCTGCAGGGAATTTAATTATAGATTGGATATTTTTCTGATGTTTTGTGCCTGGAGGCAACTACCAATTAGCATTGTGTTTTATAGGAAAAGAAAAAATAATAATTAGAAGCAGATACAGGGTATAAACATCAATATCAACTATAGTTGTTGAAATCTATCACAGCTTACAGAGGTTGCAACAGAGTGATAGTCAATGCTTCCAGAAACGAAAGCAATCCCATTTTCATGTTGAATAAACCTACAGTATATAAAATTGTGATGTGTTCTGTTAAGTATCTTAGACTGTAACAAAAGACAATGAAGGGTTCTGAAGAAATGATAGTATTGATAAGGTAAGGACATATATACCAGAAGTGAGACATGTGTAGAGTTGATGAAAATTTCAAGACTGAAATTAGGTTCTTTTTATTTATCTTTGTGTAAGGCAGTGTAGGTAGTGAATCAGAGGAGGTTAATTCTTTTTTGATCTTGAAAGAATTGCATAGCGTAGTGATGACTAATCTTTGTGAACATGAACTTCACCTTTAAAAAGAAACCATGATCTGATTTGAGGAGAAATGTACCATTGTATTATTGACTATAAAATAGTGATTTTAATAGCATTTAAAAATGCACAGCTATTTATACTGTGATAGCTAAGAGCAATGTCAGTTATCTCATTGACATTTTTTTCTGTTTTTTAATGTAGACAATTAAAGTTGCAAGAATGCTTTTATTTTCAATGAAAAAAATTCTACCTTTAAGTGCTTTATTGTTGTTATTTTCTGAACTTGCTACACATGTAGCAAGTTGCTGTCTGGATTTGGTGATTGGGATGACTGAGAGGTAAGGACTTTACTAGACTGCAAGGAGCTAAGAAATGATTTGGTGCTGAAAAGAATGAGCAGTTAGTGAAGACCTCTGAGACTGTCAACAAGAAAGAAACAACGAGATGGAGAAAGAGTTTAAAAGCCTCATTGGGGCAAATGATGTTTTCAGGATATGAAGGATGAGCATTTTTACCCAGGATGAGAAGAACCAGCAGCATATGGTAGAGACTAAAGATTTGATAGATATGGACTATTCATCAGAAGGGTGACAGAAAGTTGGGATTGTGGACAGAGTAGTACAGGATAAACTTGAGAGGGAATAGCAGTTTTTCCTCCAAGAGAGAAGATGGAAGCAACAGGGAAGCCATTTAACACAGAAAGTCTTTGAGATTGCAAAATTAAAAAGGCTCATTTTGGAAGGCACTTGTTTTTTTTTTTTTTTTTTTTTTTTTTTTTTTTTTTCACTAAAGTAGAAAACAAGACTGTCAAGCTGGGGCTGTAGCTCAGTGGTGAAGCACTTTCCTAGCACTTGTGAGGCCCTGGGTTTAATCCTCAGCACCACATAAAAAATAAATAAATAGAATAAAGGTATGTGGGAAAAAACCATTTTTTTTTAAAAGACTATCTCCAAAAGTGAAAGTGATGGGATGAATATGAGGTGACCCTGGAGAATAACAGGGAAGGGTTGGGATAGGGATATAGTAAAAATGGAAATGTGCAAAGAAGAGGCTATAAAATGATTTTGGAATAGTACTGGAGTTCAAGTTTGCTTGGAGTATATCATTTTGAAGGGAACTGAGGAACTTGGCAAGGTCTGGAATGCTAGGACCAGGAAAACAAGAGAAGTTAAGGTTTAAGAGTTTGGCAGAGTTAGTCTTTATCATCAAAGATACTAAAGACATGGGTGACTGTGGATTCAAGGTAGAGTTAGGGGGTAAGGTGAGGCCAGAAAGTGCTGACAGACAAATAAAAAGGAGTCAGGAGATGGGATTATTATTGTAGGAAATGTAAGAGTAGGATCATGTTTATGAAGGGAGATTGGCAGAATTTGTTACTATTTCTTGAGAGGTAAAATAGTTTCGAGTGACGATTTGGTTTGCAGGAGAGAAGTGAAGAAAATAACTATTAGGTTGACAAGTTCTAGGGATGTAAAAGTTTGTCTAATGTGTCAGCAGTATCAGTCTTGAAGCCACTAAAATAGTGGTTATACATATGGTGAGAAAAATAAATGTGATGTAGTTGCTAAAGTTGTTAGACTGTGGTGACAGGAACAAGGAGAACATCTGTAATAACAATATCATGAGAAGAATATTAGTTATAATAATAATACTAATAGCTGTCATACTCTCCTGTACTATATTAAGGAGCTGTACTAAATGTTTTCCAAACATTAACGTATTCCTAGAGTGGATAATGAACTTTGAAATTATTTAATAAATAATAAATTATTTAGTCAATATCTTTACTGTATGTTAGGTTTGTTCTAGGCACTAGAAATTGGAGTCCATTCTAATGAACTGTTGGTGAATGGCATAACAGATTTGAATGCAGATCTGATTGTAAAATCTGATTTTTAGAAAGAAGAAAGGGGTAATATTTCATTGTGTACATATGCCACATTTTTTATCCATTCATCTATTGAAGGGCATCTAGGTTGGTTCCATAGTTTAGCTATCATGAATTGTGCTGCTAAAAACATTGATGAGGCTGTGTCCCTGGAGTATGCTGTTTTTAAGTCCTTTGTGTATAGACTGATTAGAGGTATAGCTGGGTCCAATGGTGTTTCCATTCCCAATTTTCCAAGACCATACTGCTTTCCATATTTGCTGCACCAATTTGCAGTCCCATCAGCAGTGTATGAGTGTACCTTTTCCCCCATATCCTTGCCAACACTTATTGTTTGTATTCATAATAGTTGCCATTCTTACTGGAGTGAGATGAAATCTTAGAGTAGTTTTGATTTGCATTTCTTTAATTTCTATGGCATTTGCAGATAAATGGATGGAGTTAGAGAAGCTAATGGTAAGTGAAGTTAGCCAATCCCCCCAAACAAATGCTGAATGTTTTCTCTGATATAAGGAGGCTGATTCATAGTTGGGTAGGGAGAGAGGGAGCATGGGAGGAATAGACGAACTCTAGATAGGGCAGAGGAGTGGGAAGGAAAGGGAGGAGGTATGGGGTTACAAATCGTGATGGAATGTGATGGACATTATTATCCAAAGTACATGTAAAAAGACATGAATTGCTGTGAATATACTTTGTATACATCTAAAGATATGAAAAATTGTGCTCGATAGGTGTAATAAGAATTATAATGCATTCTGCTGTCATATATAAATAAAAAATGAATAAAATAAAGAAGAAAGAGATAAGTGACCCTATCTCCTTTTATTAGTAATCTAGGAAGCAGTTTCCACTGAAAGAAGGAAGGAAAGAAAGAAAGTGTGTCATAAAGGCACACTTAAATTATGTAGCAGACAGAGATGCCATTTGAAGAATAGATTAAAGACTTTGTGGTAGCCTGTGCCCAAGAGGATTACCCGCTTCCTTTCCTCCCTTTAGATGTAACTCATTTCCATTTGATAAGTGGAGCCTCCTCTTTGACCCACCTTGAATCTGGGCTGTCCTGTATGGATCCAATAGATAATGGTAGATGTGACACTGTGTGACTTCTGATGTAAGGTCATAGGAAGCTTTGCCTTCACACAGGTCTCCTGGAAGGCATGTTGTGGGAAACAAGTGAAAGTTTGGGACTCCCATTCTCTAAGGAAGTCCAAGTTAGCCATGTGGAGGAGCCTATGAAGAGGAAGGTACACCCAGCTTGCCTCCAGCTATTCTAGGCATCCCAGCCCAGGCAAAGTGAGGGAAGAGGCCTTCAGCTGATGCTGGCATCTGCATGAGAAACCTTAGGCATGAACTGCCTAGCAGTGTCCATTGGCTGCCTAAACCATGAAAGCAAGGAGTAGATGGATTTTTGAAGCTACTAATTTTTGTCACAGCAATGGCTAATTGGAATAGGCTTCAGAATGCCTTGTTTTGACAATTTGCCAACAAATTCATTTATTAAGCTGTTCTGTAGTGCTTCATTTCATATATTCTAATTATTCATCTCTTCAAAGGAAATTTATTAACTGCCTATGGGAAGTCTGAGAAACACTGAAGAAACAGCTATTGAAAAATTCACCTTTCTGAGCATTAAATTTCTAAAAATGTTGATTGGCTCTCTTAAAAATAAAGATATATTTTTAATAATGGATACTAATTACTATAAAGCTTTGGCTGGAAAAAATGTGTTCTTGGAAATTTACAACATAATAAAGCTTTAAGTTCTTTTTATTTTATGTGTCTATTTGCCAAAATGTGGTCCTTAGCAAAATAATCAGTGACAGGGATAAAAATTTATGTACCCAGGATACTGATTATGGCTGTACAATTATTTATAATTATAAATCATTCTAAACAACTAATTGTCTAATAATCATATAATGTTTAAATTATAAATTCTTATGATAAACTACTAGGCTTCCATTAAGCTGTCTAGTATTAAAGGCTATTTAATAACATGCAGAATGTTCATAATTTAATAAGTGAATAAAATGGATTACATAATTGCATGTAAATATGAACGTTATCAGTTGTAATGTGACAAATATGCAACAGAAATACTGGAGAAAAATAAATCATTACTTGGATATGGGGCTAGATGATTTAAACCTTATTCATATTTGTTTGGGTCTTCTAAGTCTATAATAAGCATATATTAATTCTAAAATTATTTAAAAAATTATTTTAGAGAAAGTTTCTATATTGTGATGTGTTAAGTGCTTTCCTAAGGATATTCAATTAGACTAAACAAACATTCACTGAGTGTCTAGTAGTGTGTACCACTGTGAGCAACTACGGGAGGTGGCAAAGGGGAAGTGGTTGCCGAAGGATAAGATGGGGTTTTGGCCATGTGTTAAAATCCAGTGGCAGAGACCCATCTTTCATTAAAAAAAGTGCTTTAAAAATGTATTTCATATCATGATAATACTTGTTACATTGGTTATAATTATTTTTCTGTAATTTCCACTCAACATGGTACTTGACATATTTTAGACCTTAAGAAATATTTGCAAATGATACAGCAGGAAAAGTGAAGGAAGAAGAGGAAGAGTTATATTTTGAATTTTTAATGTTATATAACTATAAATAAGATGTTTTAAGGGATTGGGTTGTGGCTCAGTGGCAGAGTTCTCGCCTCGCACGTGTGAGGCCCTGGGTTCCATCCTCAGCACCACATGAAAATAAATAAATAAAAATAAAGGTATTGTATCCAACCACAACTAAAAAATAGTTGAAAAGATGTTTTAAAATAAAATATTAGACAAAGATGCTATATAATAAAATATTTTTGTTAAATTATTAGCATAGTGATTTTTTTTTCATGTTTAAAATGGCAATACTAATGAAAGAATAGCTACATATGAAGAAAACAATGTGCTTTAATAGTAAGGTTTATTAGAACTTAGAGTTTTATAACCTGTAGACAGATAATTTTTCAAAATCCTTGTAAATATGAAAGATTTATGAAAAGATTACTGTAATGATACTCCTAAAAAAAATACTGGTGGTGTTATTTACCTCCTAAAAATCATATTTTTTTAACCATAGTAATAATGAAAAGAAACTATCGTTATTACATTTGTCTTGGCTTATCTATGATGTACTCCTGGGGAAATATTTTTAGATACTATATACTGAGTGCTTCCTTTGTAGATTTATAGCTTCCTTTGTATACTTAGTAGTCAATATTTTGTTTTTAATACCTGTTAATAATGGCCTATTTTTACCATCTTTTGACTTAAACAATCAGGCAATAAAAGTTTTCTTAAAAGCATGTTGACATCTTTGAACGTAGATTGGGAGACACATATCTCAATGGCGACAAATGGTGGCAGCAGTAGTATCTGCATCTGATACAGATGCCATCCATTTAGCAAAAATCTCATTACATGCTATACATAGCTGTAATGATTCAGTGTCAGATGGGCAATAATCTGGAATGTTTTTTTTTTCTCCCCAGGGACAATGCTATTATGTAGAATCAGTAAAATAAATATTTATTGGAAAATAGAAAATTTAGAAAAAACAGGCATAGTCTGTTCATATCTTCATGTTGAGCATTACAGAGCAAATGACAGTCCCCAAAACCCTCAGTGAAGGTTCTGCCCAGTACTGCCATCAGATGGCCAGCAGATCTACTCATTCTAGTGACCTAATGTTCAGTTACAAAATTTTCTTTTGTTGAGGAGCCATTGCCTTTTAAAGCTGTAAAATGAATTAGATACATTTCTCCTTTAACCTCTAACATGGTGATTATCATACTGGAGACCTATCAGCAAATTCAATATTTTATTGGGAGGGTGGAAATAGGAAAGATGGTAGAATGAATTGGACATAACTTTCTTATGTTGTATGTGAATATACAACCAGTGTAACTCCACATCATATACAACCACAAGAATGGGAAATTATACTCCATGTACATATACTATACCAAAATACACTCTGCTATCATGTATATCTAAACAGAATATGAAGTCTTAGAAAGTTCAGGCAACTCACCTAAAATTGGTACATAATACTACAAAAGTGGGTTCAGATTTGAGTCTCATTTTTATTTGCATTTATAACTTAGTTTTAACTCCTTGTTATTCATTGTCATGTAGCACTATTTCAAATAATTCAGCAAAGACAGAACACATAGATTTCAGAAGATTAAAAGTTACGAGCAGAGACAAATGATTTTTTTTTTCAACTGAGAATGAATTTATAGGTAGAAAAGGCATGTTAGAGATGAAATGGTCTTTGTGGTTGACTCCCTGTCATTCATTTTACCTATCCCAACATTCTGTTGGTAATTACCTCTTTTTCCTCCTTCCCATTATCTGGGTTACTCTGATTAGTCTGTCAGTCTTGACACTCTCATCAATCAATCTAGTGATTGGTTTAGACCTAGCTTCCAGAATCAATCAGATCAGGGTAATCTTAGAGCAATGGGTGTTGGTTCAGGAGTAAGAACATGATCTAAACTGGTATGACCAGATGAAGGGGTGGACATTCATTGTATAGTTGGGGGAGAGAGGCTAGTAACTTCTGTTGTATGTGAATAAGGAAACATTGAGATTCTTATGCCTGTCAATCAGCCTATTTCATGATATTACATAATAGATGACAGAGTGAAGAGATGGAAGTACCATGGTGTTAAAGAAAAAGTTGATATTCTGAATCAGCCAATTTAACCTGCTTTAAACTTTCTGTCATCAGTCAATATATTTCCTAATTTTTAAGACAATTTGAGTTAGGTTTTGTAGTACTTGCAACTGGGAGCATTCTTGGATATAAACAATAGCTCAGAATTCCCTTGGTTTATGAAGAATCAAAACAGCAATAATTCCTTATTTTTATTAAAACTGGTTATATTATTATAAAAAACCTGAAAAGGTTAGTCTTCAAAAGTATCTACTGCAAAGATACAGTTGTTGGAACTGAAAAATGACTGATTGTTTGGAAAATAAAACCTATGGAACAGCTGACCAACTGGAAGCAGATAATTGGGTAAATACAAAATTGAAAGGAATTACTAAAATAGACTAAAATTTATAGGATAATGGAAACATCACTTTTGGATAGAGAACTCAGGCCCTTTAAAGATAAGAGTGCTATAAACAATGTATTCTTATGATCACGAACATTGACAAAGGATTAGAAATCCAAGAATTTAAAGCAAAATTAAAACCGCTCATTTTACAAATCTATATCAAACATTCTGTGTGTTTCTCATTGCTATTTTTAATCTTGAAAACTAACCATGAAAGAAAGAATCTGCTGTAGAAGGAAAAAGACAAAATGTCTACTTGACAACTTTGAGAGGTGAAGGCTGAGCAGAGGACAGCTGAGACTCACGTTCTCATGCATTTTCTAGCAATATGACTTGAGAATAAATTTTGCATCTCAGAGGAATGGCAAGTTCATTAGATGTGGAGGCTGGCGGGATGAGTTTTTCAGCAAAGACTCGAAGAAAACGGTTGCTATGGACTAATGTTCAAGATAGAAAAGGGGATTGTGTGTGTGTGTGTGTGTGTGTGCAGATATGCCCAAAGACTGAAAATTTCAAACTATTTTGAATCGAGACAGAAGATAGTTTAAGTTCAATCAGAGTAGCAGGGTTTATAAAGGTGGAGAAAAGTAGGCTGGGGAAGGCAATATCAGGGCTGTGAGTTTGAACTTCATTATGCAGGTAGTGAAGAACCAGGAAATGTTTCTGAACTGGAGGTAAGATCTTATAAAGAAGATTTAAGAGTAGAATGAAAGAATATTCTAAAATTTCATGCTTGAATAAATTGGTAGAATTGAGAGGGTAACTAGGGGAGTTTTTCTGAAGGTTTCTTTTTTTTTCAGTTTAAAGCAATTAAGTTTAAGTGGAATAAATTCTGATGACATTGGAATGCAGAGGTGGTAGGATGCTAGTTTGGAGCCAGAAGAGAGTTGAAATTTCAAGAATAGTCATCCTGGGCAATGTGATGAAGAGTCAAACATGAACAGTGATATTGCTGACCAGTATTGAGAATGAAAATGAAGTAAAATCTAGTGATGTTACAGGGACTGAGTTAATAACTGTTTCATTAGATTCTTTATCCCTTATCTCTGCTAATGATGAAATACAGGTGATACAGATTAAAAATAGACATAGACATGAGAGACATCAAAGAAGTCGGGAATTTCTGGTAGGAATTGAGTTAGGTGTAGCTGGTGACTACTGGAATAAAAGGAAATCCAGGTAAAAGAGGAAGACGCAATAAAGGTGGGGAGGCGGGCTGAGATTGTAGCCTATTGGTGGAGCGCTTGCCTAGAACATGTGAAGCACTGGTTGGATTCTCAGCACCACATAAAAATAAACAAAGGCACTGTGTTCATGTACAACTAAAAATTTAAAAAAAAAGATGGGGAGGCACCTACTGCAGAAGATTAAAGGAAGCTGTTAGAGGTTTCATGTCTCAAGTGTGATATTAATCTACAAATGGCAAGTTAGACCTAATATAGGTCCCCCGTAGCTGCAAATAGGGAAAAGGAGTAGGGTGCTGGCCTTTAGTTGGCTGATATATCAAATAATTTTTTAAAACTCCCTTCTTGAACTTATAATTTTAGAGGAACACATAGTCTTTTATTTAGCTTTCCTGTTTTATTTCTTTATCATATACTCCATGTATCCAGAATTCTGTGTGTGAATCATTCTTAGCCATTTGCATTTAGTTTTTATTTTTTCAGCTTTTAATTGGTGCATTATATTTATACATAATAGAGGAATTCACCATATCATATTTATACAAGTGCATAACATAATTTGATTGGTCACATTTCTCTGGTACCTATTTAAATCAATAGTTCTTATGAGAATGAGTATGTGTGTATGCATGTATGTTTTAAGAACTGAGTGGAAAGTAGAATGGAACTATAAAAAAAGTCTGAAGGACTTACAGGGACAGGAGTGTTAAACTTCAGAGAATTCCTGAAAACTCTCACCACAGCATTTTTATCTATTTCACTGTATCTGTGCCTATACTTTATTGACATAGGATATGGCAATATGTATAATATTAAATGCCTGTTACTATTGTTTATTCAATTATTATGCCATCTTCTCTCCATTCTTCCCTACTTATCTCACTGGTAAAATTTAATCTCTTTGGGGGAAAGTATTCCATATTCATTCACTCATACATTTAATTATTTGTTCAATAGTATTGAGAAACATTGCCCTGTGCTGAACCCTGGGGCTAAGGGAGCAAATGGGAAGGAAGTTTCCCACTCTTATGACATCTACAATTATGGTGAGGAAAAGGAAGTAAATAAATGAATGAGATCATTTTAGATAGTAATAAATGCAATGAAGAAAGCAAAATGAAGTGAGCATCAGGTGTTGGGGGGCACATTAGAGAAAGCTGAGGAATAAATAAAGAGTTAGCCATGTAAATATAATGAACACTTTTTTGGGGATAAAATTCCGAATTACTAATGAGTACAGCATGTCCAAGGAACAGAAAACTGTTGTGGTTACAGAATGGTTAAGTAAGAGGATGGAGAAAGATGATAATGTTGGAAATATCAACTGGTGCCATATAATAGAGGGATTTGAAGGTAAGAGTAAGGAATTTGGATCTTAGAATAAGAGGGACTTGGAAGTCATTGGATAGCATAGGGGAAAGCCAAGGGAATAAAGTCTTGAAAACCAAGGAGGAAAAGTCTGCTGGAATCCCTCAGAGGCTGTAGAAAGCCTTTGTGCAAAGTCTTTTAAAATTGTTAAAAAAATGTGTGCATTTTTTCTTTTCCATAGGGCTTTGTAACAAATGTCAACTGTGATGGTTCATCAAGTCACTTTTGGAAGATGGTATTATCATAGAGTTGTTGCTTAGTAGATGTCAGCGTGGTGTCAGTGACATTGGCCCTCTCTGAGGATTCTTTGGTTGCTGGTCTCTTGCAATCTTACTTAGAACATGATGATTCTTCTATTTGTAGGCAAAAATTTTAAAAAAAGATATTACCCACTCCCCCCACACCAGTCTTATAAGACTAGAAATTAATGCATTAGTCCTAAATTTAATTTTACAGCATGCAGTTGTCACTGGAAGGCTGAACTCTGACTCAGGCTATATGGAGCTATGTGATTGATTCAGACTAGTAGGTTGTAGGATAAAATGACTTGTGTCATTTTTGACTGAAGCATTTAATTGCCAATGTAACAGTCTCCAGAGCATCATGTTTAAAATCTTTATTAAAGAATTTCCTTGTTTCATTTTTAGAAAAATACAAACACTTCCTGGTCAATTATCACAAACATCAGGTGAAAGGTAAATTAACCAACAATTCCAGGAGGTGAAGTAGGCATAAATATTTAATGTAGTTTTACACGAGTTGAGTTGCATACACTTTATTCCAATATAAAAGTAATACTGTCCATCCATCCAGGGTGATCTTTCTGAAATGGAAAATAGATATTTGAGTCTATTGTACAAACCGTCAGGAATAATTAAAAATTCAAGCAATCCACATGTTATTCTGAAATTCATTTATTAAAGTAGGATTACATAAATTCTAAGAACAGATCAGTAAAGAAATCCTGTAGGAAAGTTCCATATGAGGTGCTAAAATATGCAAGGTACCATGTTTCTGCACAGCTTTCTATAAATCCAATGTTGGGTTGCTGTGTATGGCTCATTATGATTCTGCAATGCAGATTAAGAAAATCATGGAAATGAGTAATTTATAGATATCCCTGTGATTTACTTTCACAAACATACTATGAGAGAAATTTGGAATCATTGTTTTCATTGAAAAACTAGGGCAACACATTTATAAGGCCATTTTCCTTAGGATAAGTATACACTTGACAATACTATGGACTAAACTCTAAGTGGGACACTGGATTTAATGTTTTTTTTTTTTTCCTAAAGTATAAATTTTTACTTGTTCTCACTTATTTAGATTTTCTTTCATATTTTTTTTTCTGGAAAGCAACATGAAAGCATATTTATCATGGTCTTAGAAATGAACAAGAGTTGACAAACATGTATCTAGGATCTGTAATTTCATATTTTTACTAATTAAACAGATCAGTAGTCCTCAAATGACTTAAAAACGAAGAAGAAATATTACTCCCTGAGTGCTTAACTTATCCAAAAATGACTGAGCCATAATGGAGAGAGGGCTGTCTCAATGTTCTTTGGTGACTGCTGGTTTATACTCTCAGGATTTTGGTATGCAACTGTAGAAAGAGCATTTACCATTAGATCTCAAAACATGCTAAAAGATGGCTACTTTCATATGGTGATAGTAATCTTGGTAAAATCCTGATGCCACCATATAACTCATTTGGAGAAATGAAGACATAAGATCTTCAGATGCACTTAAATAGAGCAGTCTTCAGACTGCATAATCTGAAACAGATGTTCCCTATAACAGATGGATTACAGGAAGAGGCTGTTCACTGGGTATGATCAATGTTGCTTTTTAGCTTGACAACATTCTGTGAGATGAGGTTTTGATGTGAGTATATGTGCATTATTTCACTGATACACATATCAGGTGATAAAATGTTTATAACAGTGATTAGGTATTAAAAATGAAGTTTACTAATAATAGGTTTATTTCTTGAGTTGGCATAAAAGAAATAATTATATGAACCAATAACCTCCTGAACAAAACATGTAATTTAAACAGACTTGCTTTATGCCATAGTTTTCTGTGATTAATGAACACTTAACCAAATCAGAATGCTGTCAAAAGAGAATGCTGGCACTTCAGTGTAGATAATTATGTGATTTTCAAATAAAAAAAAATCCTCTTTGTGATTTTATATTTTTGACCAAGAAGACTTTAAAATTTAAGATATAATTCAAGAGAAATGTCAAAGTCACTCATTCTATTTGGTTTCATTTTTTGTAACATGAGTATTTTATGTGCCAATTCCATTTCACATTTACTTTCAAGCCTTTTAGTTTTCTTGGAGGTGGTGAGAAAGGCATTCTGCTGATTTTTACATTGCTTCCTTGCCCACTCAACTGAAGGTATGGGGCTATTTTATGCAAACACTCCTAGTATGAATATTAATATCTTAAGAATATGTATAAATTTAACAGTTTCTTAGTTGTGTTTTATTGTAAATGTATTTGAAACACTGCAGACAGGAAGGAGATGACGTCAAAATGCCTTCTATCACTGAACAGGGTGAACAAAACAATCAGAATACTATTGGCTATTCAGTCAATAGATAATGAACTAGGGTCTCCCTTTAAATGTAGACCATTTTCCTGACCACACAAACTATGAAGAGCAACGGTTCAACTCCTTAATCCTAAAGATAAGGAAAATGAAAATTCTTCCTAAAATTAAGACTTTCAATAATATCTATAATTTACAGAGAAGCATTCTATTATTTGAAATTTCATTCTCTTATTTAAAATAGCAAATTAAATATTATTATCCTCCCTTTTATATGAGGAGGCTAAATCCAAAAGAAGTCAAATAACTCATCCATGGTATGCTTTACTGTCCAGAGTGAGAAAAATCCTGGCCCGGGGCATTTTTCTAATGTGACCATGTGTTGGTTGGGTCAACATATTATTATAGGGATTTTAAACAATTTGAGTTGTTTTTAAATTAGGCTATTGAGATTCAACTAACATGTACTGAATACCAGCACTGAATTAGGTCCAGTGCTCAAGCAGATATAAGACTTTTTTTCCCCCCAAATTCAGCATAAATACAGCCAACCTTTCTCCACTAGTTTTTGTCAACATATAACCTGAGATAGAACACTGTATCTCATCTTTGCAGTGCCTACACTTTTGAAGCTAATAGAGGTTATTCTCTATTTTAATGAATTGTTCTTTTCTGAAGCTAGGAGCTAGTTTTTCATTTTTCCCTGTTTCAAGGCATCTCAGCAGATCTGCATGTTTCTAAAGGAAAAAAAAATGCTTATCTACTTAACAGAGAGAATAGAAACCTACTTACTCATGACTGCCAATCATTATATGTTATGTGTCAAATTAGATTTTTCCCATACTTGCTAAGCACTAATGTAAATACATTTTAATTAAAAAAAAAACAGCTTTTCTTTGAAAGATTTTACCAAGAGCAAGTAATATTTTTTCTTGGCATTTATAGACATCATCTGGTGTTCAGTCTCCCCTACCCCAGCCCCCCCCCCACACACTCTTTCACCTCACTTGCTCTAACTCATTAGAGAGCTAATTGTCTTTGTAATTCCAAATTAAGGAGTACTTAGTGAAACGAAGACATTACCTTTGCCAGGTGTTTGGGAGGACAAAATTCAATCTGCAATAAAAGTCAAGAGAAGTTTTTTCTGATCAGTGCTAGTCCTTTTTGTTTTCAATACTTGGATTTTGTATTGTTCAATGAAGAATATGAGACCAGGCTACATAATGTATGGTGTTACCTAAAATCAAGAAAACAATTAAAAATTGAGCATCTTGGAACATAGACTAAAATCAAACAAAATTTCTGAATAGAGACTGAAGTAAACTTACCAATTTTCCCTTTATTCTTGAAGATGTGACCTGGCATTGGTTGACACTCAGCAAAACTTGTACTTGGAGCTTGACTCTTGGTGACCACATTAGGGTTATCAAAAATGGGCTGTACAGTATGAATATGCTCTATAAGACCTTATGTTTCAGGATTCACAAAATACTACTCAAACTTAAAAACCACACTAGAACAGTATAGGTGATAGTCACAGGAAATAGAATGTATTCAGAAAAAAACAGGTCAGTTTTACATGTGATTGGCAATTGGGTAATCTTGTCTATACAAAGTATATGAAAAGTGAATAAATAGGATGATTTTCCCCCCAAACTTTTCAAACAAACAAATTAATAGACAGATACAAATTCCTTTCTATATTTTGCTTATGTAATATTGGTGTGGTTAAAACCATCTTATTTAATGTTAAAGACTGTTTTGTTTTTATGACTCATGGTATAATTTACCTATACTTGGGCAGGAAACACATCCAAGTGTTGAAAGAACTGTAGCAGTTGGAGTGAATATCAAGTACTTTCTAAAGCACCTGGGAGTTTTGTTCTTGCCTCATAATTGTAGGGTTTGCAAGAAAGTTTAAAATGAGAGAATAAAAAGCAACCATACAGAAAGAGATCTATTATTTATAGGTGCTTAATATTTCCAAAGGTGTCTTGTGCAGAAGTGATTGTTTGTTTCTGTTGAAACCCCAGGGCATCTACATAAAAAGCTCTACAAGATTCTGAAAAAAACAGTCATTTGAATTTAACATTTTATTTGATTGGCAAGACGTGGGGTAAGAAGTCCAGACAGTAAGGTTAGTGACTATTCACATCAAGATGTAGAATAAAGTGGTGCCCAATGATGCCATCTGTGATCACATGGGCAAAGATTAGGTACTACAGAGGATTAGAGAATGTGAGGCCTTCAAACAGGTGAATGGGCATGAAAAAGTGCTGCATTTGCAAACTTATATGGAGTGACTGTTCTTCTCTTTCTTGGTTCAGTCATTGCATTTCCTGGAAGATTCTGCCAGCCTTTCATCTCTTTGATAAAAATTCCAACTACTAGGCAAAGCTTGTCACTCCATGCTGGTTTCTTACTGTAGTCCTTCTTTCTTTTGTGCCCTCCTCCCTCTTTCCCTCTCTTTCTTTCTTGTCTTCCACAGTTATTAACATTTCAGGAATTATAATGTATCAGGAACTGAGTGAATCTAGAGGACACAATGTTGAAGAGATAGAAACGACCTGACACTTGACAGGGAAAGAGGTACAAAATACTAGCTCAAAGCCAGCCTATCTGGGCTCTCCTCACTATTCTTTATCTGTCAGGGTGACATTCAATAAGTTCCTAAACCTCTCTGTGTCTTGATTTCCTTACCTGCAGATTAGAACTAAAAGTAGTACCTCTCTCACATTGTGTCTACATAACATGCTAAATGGATGAAGTGAAATAATTCATATGGAGTCTTTAACACAGTGCTTGACATTTGGAGGAACTTAGTAAACGTTAGCTGAATTTTAAAATAATTATTACTAATAGGGCTTATAGTCAGAGCAAACCATGCTGCCCATATACTGGTAAGAGCATTACTCATATTGTGATGTAAAAAGACATGTTCCTCCATATCATATGTTGTCCATGGTTAGCTGGTTAGCTCTGTGCCTGCCACACATTGAATGCTCTATAAATGTTTGATGAATATGTACTGATTGAAGAATGAGTGAGGTTCAAATAAAACTACCTGCCCAAAGTCATTCTGTAAGAGATGTGTGTGGGGGGGTCTCTATCTGACTTTAAATCTTCTGATTTTCTTAAGATTATGCACTGCCTTCACACAATATTGCTTGCCTCTCCATCTGCTGTAATTTGGATATTACATTCATCATCCATGGAATTTACCCTTGCCAAGTTCATCAGTGACTTCAGAATCACTCTATTCAGTGGTATATATTATTTCTTATTTTACTTGTTTTTTTACTCTGTTGCATGGGAATTATCTTCTCTCTCTGTTCAAATGATATGATTTATTTGTATTTTTCTCCTAGTATCTGTCACTGGCAGTCATTTCACAATCTCCTTTGCAAATCCCTCCTCCTCTTTATCATGATACTTCAGTACTTCCCAGGATTTTATTACCAGCATTTCCCTTATTTTTCACATGCTACTTTGTAATTTCATTCCCTTTTGACTCTAATATGCTGACAGTGCCCCAATCTACATATCAACTCCAATGTTTCTCTTCTGACCTCCACAGGCACAAACCTATTTGCTTATGGAGATTTGTCTCTGGAGAGCCTTAACTTAAATGCTGTTCATTTACTTAGCATTCACTTTTCTCAGAGTCTTCCTGATTACGTGAATCTGATCATGAATGATCATGAGTAATGATTGTTTTCTTGGGTTGGGGCACATAGTTTATCATATAAACCAGGGCAGCTTTCGAAGCGAGGATGCCTCATAACCAAATACTCTGACACTGTAAGTATGACTTGGAACTGCCTCAGTCTGACCCAAGTAGGGGATCTGCCTCCCATTGACCATCTAAGCATTAAAACTGGCATTCATCTTTGCTTCCTCTTTCTTCTTTAGCATAGTCAATAGGTTGTCAGGTTCTGTAGATTTTATCTCCATACTATCTTTTGAGTCTATATCTCCTTTTCCCTACCCCTTATTTTCTTTTCCCAGGCCCTTGTTATTTCTCACCAGAATTACTGTACTGTGGCCTACTTATTCTATTAGGAAGCCACTGATCTGTAAAGCACTCTCTGAGGTTGTCCAAAGGATCTTCCTTTAGAGCATATCTGATCATGTTCCTTTCCTGATTGGTCCTTAAGTTTTAGCATAAAAGTTCCTTCTCATGGCATTAGAAAGCATTCATACACAATTCTATCTTACCATTTCTTCCTGTTGCATTCTAGCACTTTCCTGGTATAATGTAGGTACTCATTAAACAATGAACCCTACACACCAGGAATTTGCCTCAAGGTTACATAAATGGGAAGTGACAGTATTTTTGTATTATGATGTCTGCATAAGAAAAATAGGAGCTATCAGTGGAACGAATTACAGAGTGAAATGTGATTACCTTACAATTTTGACTCAAAATATTTATGATATAAAACCTCAGAATTTTTCTCAAAATGAGTAATGTCACAATCTTTGTTTCAAAATGCTGCCATCAAGAAACTTGAGGAAATCTGTCAGTTGATGTAAATACCAGTGTCTAAAAGAGAGGTTGGCTTCTTCTAGCAGGCACTCAGTATTTGTTGAGTGAACTAAATGCAAAAGATTCAGTCTTCATCAGTGTGTTGCCTGTATACAATAACAATTCATTTATTTGCTCTTATTGCATTTGCAGATATACATGTATGTGCATGAAAACTACTTCAATCATTTTGGTCATTCAGGTCACTTCAATTAACTATAACTTGAATGATCCAAACTAAAGTGGTGTAGGGAATCCAAATACCTGATTATCAAAATATGTTACCTTTTTAGTCTTTGTTAAAAAGTTCTAAATAAGCAAACAACCACATACAAAGTGTAACACAAATGAAACTAAACTGCTGTTCAATGTCTAAAAGAAATTTTATAGTTGTCAAGCAAACCAGTTTATGTGGACAGAGAATAAGCTAGTAAAAGAAGGGATTTGTTTAAGCTGTTTAAATTATCAAATTCTTGTGTAATAGTGAACTAATACTTCCACAGTGGTATAGGATAGTCCAATAAGACATTGCATTAAGGAGATTAATTTTCTTTAAGAGGGAGATACCTCTATTTTAAAGTATTGTTATTTTGTTTTTTGGTCCTGAGGATCAACCCAAGGCCCTCATACATGCTAGGCAAGTGCTCTATCCCTGAGCCACATTCCCAGCCCTGTTTTAAAGTTGTTTTTTTTTTTTTAATCAACTACATAACATATTTTTCTCTAAACATAAATTATTTGAAAATGTATGTTATTAATATTAACTAAGATTAAATTACACAGAAAACATTAGTCAGTGTCCTTTGATCTCTAAATACCAACATATTGGCAAACCCAGCTTTGCTTTAAGTAACTATTAGTTTTTTTTCTTATTTGTGAAAGACTCTTGAGTCCAGATCATAACTCTATCATATAAAGGCCTGTGAATTTTCCAAGTATTATAAGCTCATTGTATATTAAATAAATATATAATTAGGAAAGAAAGACTTTTTACAGTCCATTTTCCAAAGATGCTTATGTAAATACATGTGCCTTTTTAAAGCTTGGAAGCTTTCGGAAGTGGCAAGGTACCAAAAATGGACAGGTATGTCAAGTTAGAATCTGCATAAATCATAAGATTAGTGCTGTGAGATGTGAAGATAGAGAACATAAATGCAGCTTTAATTCTTAAATCAATTAGTATGTTAGAGATACATTGATTTCACCAAGTTTTAGTTTCTTATTGTATTTCTGAAACTGATCATACATGCATTTTTCCAAGGGCAAAAAGAAAATTCTCAAATATTCCCTTTTTGCTAGTGAGAATCACAAGAAAAGAGAACATGAAGAGAATTTGTATAGTATTTAATCATGGGTTACCAAATTTTGGTTTCTATTCTGGTAGAAACTGGTATCTTTAGATATTTTTCAACTATTTGAAAACAAAATCATTTAAATTGGCATTAAATTGTCTAGTTTGGTAGTTTCATCTACCTTAGCATAGGGTTTTTTGGAGTTAAAATTGAAATATAAATATTTTAAGACAGCAAAATCAAAACATGGCTTTTTGGGTGAAATAACTGTGTGTGTGTGTGTGTGTGTGTGTGTGTGTGTGTGAAAAAGCTCACAAAAACTTGTGATGAAAGGTTCTGTACTCTAATTTTATAAATGAGAAAACTTCTGTTTTCTATAATTTATTCCTTCCCCTTGCTAAAGTTTTTGTTGTTGCTGCTGTTCTGTAGAGGAATACCTAATTTAACAGCTATGGAGGCCAACTTTATGTGTTTAATCTTACAGTTTCAGGGGGCCCTGTGCTTTGATTAATGTCTTACTATGCTAAAATTTTTACTAATTTTTAAGAAGTAGCCTCACATTTTCATTTTGTACTGAGCCCCTCCAATTGTGCATATGGACCCATTGCAGACTTATTTTCATAATCTCTTATTATGTCCCTGAAACTTACCTGGGGGCACTTCTCTGGTCTTTCTCACCCCACTTACAAAAATGTCTCTCATTCTCTAGTAGACTAGAAAATGCTGAGCCTCCTAAAGTTTCTTCCTATTTTTGATCTGAGTGTTGACGTTAGTGCAGGATGAAGAGCCAGGTGCTAAATGAATGGATAAATGAAAAGATGAACAGCAATTTATAAACAAATGCCTGTTGTCTTATTTCTTTGGCAAAAAAAAGTCAAACTTTTAGTGGCTTCAAGTGTGTGCTGAAAAGTGACTAGGTGGTTTAGGAAAGATCAAACCAAAAATTTTCAAGGAAAAAATTCTTGGAAAGAATGAGTGGACTTGAATTGATTGGAAAGGTAGAGAAAATTAGACTGACAGGTAGAACTCTGCTAGGAATAACAAGTGATGGGGTGGAGTCAGAGGCAGAGGGCTAAAAGCAGTTAGATATCTCCCAGCAGTTTGCATCCCAAGGAGGATTCATTCTTTTCAAATTCAAGTAAATACATGTTGGATTCATCTTGTAAGTTGTGATACAGGAAATAAAAACAGTCCAAGTTGAGGAAAGGCTGTGTATTCAGAGGAAACTTAGAGATTACTGATTCTTCTTTGATTATTCTCAGAGTTTCTAGACCTAATGTTTTGCATTAAGAATAAGAATTATAAGGATATTTGAAGAGTGAATTTCTTATTGCTTCCTCTGCCTCTGAACAGAATAGAAAGAACTCAAGCTCTGGCTCCCACTTAGCCTAGCTTAGTTAAGCACATTTTATTCTTTAAACCATGATAGTTTTCTACCCTTCTATTTGCCTTGGGAAACACATTTCTGACATTGATTTCTATAAAATAATATAACAGAAAACAAACACTCCTTTCTCTAGAATCTTTTAAATTGTGTTTGATCACTTCTGATATTACTTGAGAATATCAGTTCTTTACAAATGTGTATCCCCTTCAGGGAGGTTATCTCTGGATGGCTTACCTTCCTTTCCCTGGGTAACATGATACAGTCACCTATGGCACTGTCTACCCTTGCTTTCTCCATTGTTATTATAGCATACTTAAATAAGTGCTTGAAATTGTACGCAGATATACAGGTATAGCTTTAATTTCTTTTTATATCCAGAAGAAGATTCTTGTCAGATGTTCATTCACTCTCGTATGTCTCTCCAGATTGTGCATGGTGCTATGATAATGCTGGCTCACAGGGTGCTAAGTTTGTGAGAGCAAGTGATTTTATGCTTCAGCTGATTATTTATGGAAAATTCAGTTTTTAGATAATGATGATAATGGTGGAAGACAGGTGAATAATAGCACTGACATCCAAAAGCAAAATAAAGAAAAAGTGTGAACAATCATTTGAGGGAAAGATAGCCCTTAAGATACTTTATGGAGAGAGTAGCATGGAACACTCAATTCTAAACAAGCAATGGGGAGATCATGTCCTCCCCTCACTGAATGGCAATTTAGCGTGCTGGTGTGGCCAGATAAGAAGTGCAGGCTTTGGTAAGATGAACAAAAGAATGTTATAGTCAATCTTCAATTGGAGAGAAGACAACAAAAAGGAGCTTCTTTCTATCTAGGAGAGGAGAATATAGATATATTCCCCTGGTATTTCCACTGAAATAGAATCACAAGAATGTATTCCTCGCCAGCCAATTATTTTCCAAGTATGATCAACATTGAATGAAGTGAACTGCTCACTCTAACCAGTGTATTCTACAAACAGATGGTTGGAGTTTTCTTTACTGTTCCCATCTTCCTCTGATTCACATTTGAATAACTGTGTTTTAAAGATTCTGATGCTAAAATTGTAGCAGTTATTTAAAAAGCTCAATCCAGAATGGTCAAGCTTTGGTCCTGCAGGCCTCCTCTAGAACATTGCCCTCAGTTTACAACTGAGGAGATTGGAGGAGAGGGAGAAAAAAAGCTTGGCCAAGTAAAACTATTTTGAGTGTATATTTTGCAAGTCAATATTAAAAACAGCAACATTCAAGAATCTAAGTTCCTTCAATTATTAAGAGCTGTTAAATTTAATAATATTGTTAATAAAAACACCAGAACCCTTAGTTTAGTTTTTAAATTTGTCTGAGAGTGGCCAGGCAGAAGAAGAAATCTATTTTTCCTAATTTTGAAAAAAAGTAGTGCAAGTATATAATCGAAAATTGGCAACTTGATCAAACTCACTTCAAGGGAAAGCTTGAGCTGAATGCTACATGAATATTCAGACAATAGCAACCTGTTTGAAATTGCTATTGGGTATAATTCCAAAATTTATGCATTTTATCATCTCCTAGGCATAAAGCCAAAGGCTAAAAGAGCAGAACATGAAAAAGTTGAACTTGAATTATGTTCTAAACCCTGTTGAGTTTAATTTTACTTACAAAGCAGAATGTTAGTTTGCTACTTGAATTTGCCCCTTATAGTCCTGTAAAAATACCTGGTTTCTTGTTATCAGTCTCTAAATTGCAGTATTCATTTGGAAAGCTCCAATTTTAGGAGCATAATTTTAAATTACTAGGCAAGTGCACACAATAAATACACATAATCTAAGACATACTGCAGCAAGAGAAGGCAATTCTATAAATTAGAGTACTGGGTGGTTTGCAGTTCCACGAGCCTTGTAACGTTGAAGGCACTAGGGGAAATTTTTAGTGGAATGAAATGTATTGAAAAAATGAGCACTTTAAAAAGTTGGTGTTTCATACTGTAATAGAATACACATTCTTGATGTAAATTTGGAGAAAATATCGAAACTGCTTTCTGAACAGAAACACACAAAAATTTGAATAAGTGCTATTCAGATACACACTTTTTAAAGCATTTTTCTTGAACCAATAATAGATGCACTACCAAAAATCAGTAAACATTTGGTGATACAATGAAGGGATTATTAAGTTCACTGTATGCCATTGTGTCTACCATACAAGAGTTTTTGTAATCATTCTTAAAAATAATTCTAAAATACTTTAGATGTATGTAAAGTCAGTTAATCTAAAACATAATTTCTTCCTATAGATTATAAAATTGTTACTTGTAGACAATGTACAAGGAATCTAAGCATGCAATACTCATGTCACTCAAAATGTGTTTGAACAAAATCGGAGAGGCACTGGGTAGTGTTCTGGTAATATTCTAGTCCTTATATCGTAGTTATCTGGTGTTCTTGTATTGGACACATGTATACTTATGAATTTAGAAAATGCCTGTAGATATATTGTACTTGAATATAAAACTAAAAGTAAAGGAAGGATGGAAGGAAAGAGGGATGGAAGGATGGAAAGAAGAAAAAAGTAAAGGGAGAAAGGAAGGAAAAGAGAAATATGCTAAGATCTGCTTTTCTCACACTGGGGGACACTGTGCAAAACGAAATGAGTGTTCTGGTCATTTACTTAATTGAAATAAGACCTAGCTTCAGAGGATTGCAGAATTTGATGATCTGGCTTATAATTGGAAACCACTTAACTGTCATTTCTACACAGGGAGTCAGTATGTTGACATTTTCAGACTTTTAAAACATCCCTGTCACTTAACAATTGTAAATGTCACGATCTTACACATGGAGTTTTTCTGTTTTGGGAAGCCAGATTTAGAAGTTAGTGGAGGAAAAGCAAATTCCACTAGCTTTGCATTTGTAAAACACACAAACACACAGTTTTATTTTTTTTCCTCTATAGTCCAATAATTGTCTTAGTATCTCTACTGTTTCGAGTTTATGCTTGGCAGTAAGTTGGTTTGACACTCAGTGATCACTTATTGCTAAGAGTGTTTTTGGACCCTGAAGTTGGATCTGTAGGTTTCGTCTGTTACTAAGGAACAGTTTTCCATGTAATCTCTTCAAAGGCAAAAGGTTAAGCAAAAATGACATATATTGTAAAATTGAAAGTAAAATGCATAGTACTGATGTGCTCAAAGTCCATGCATTTAAATTCCTTTGTATGATAATTTATGGTGATCATGTCTTCAGACTGCACTATTAGCATACTCACCCCTAACAAGAAGTTCTGCCTCATCTGACACACTGTCTGCTGTGGTCTGTACCCTGCAGCCATATCTCCCAGCATGCATCAGAAGGATGTTCCTGATCATTAAATCTGCAGAGGATGCTTGCTGAAAGAGGGATGAAGTGCCAGTTTAAAATGTTGCAAATCTGCCTAGTTCAAGGGGGGAACTTTGCATATTCAAAGGGCCCAATTTTGGCCTTACAATCTATATGACAACAATTCAGAAATCAAACATGCCCTACCTTAAGGAACACATGGAAGTTATGTTTTTAACAGTTGCTAATAAGGGTTTGAACATTTAATATTGCATATAATGATTTAGCAGCTAAGATATTGAAGAAATATTTAAATATGCACAAACAAACTCTTTAAAAATAGAAAAAATAATCAGTAAAATATATTGCTTTGTTATTCTGAGGCAGGCTGATTTTTGTGGCAAGAAAATTGCACTAAAAGGAATAGCAACTTTTGGGAAATTAGTTATGAGAAGGTAGCTGTCAAAGGATGATCTCTTGTGGCTTTATTGAATGGTTCCTTTTGTAATACACTGTGGGCAACAGATTGAGATAGTACTTAAGTGACTGCTAGTTCTGAAGCCACATGTCTTTATTTAACAAAAATATATCTCTCCCGTAGTCTCCCATAGTCAGGGAGCAGGGTCAGCCTAAATCTTTGTTAATGCAGTTACAAAACACAAAGGAGACTCAAAACACCTGATTCTTGTTGGAAGCAAGATGATTAGAACATAGTTGAAGAATAACTGCTGTTAAGGAGATCAATAAATACCAGGGACAGTATCTTTTGGCTGTATTTTTTAATGGGATCAATGATGATCCTACACTTTAGAATGGCTGGTACAAACCTTTCATTACTCAATGCCGTCTTTCATTTATTCTATCAGACAAGATAGACTTATTGTGATCAAGTGAAGATCTTTTATTTACCTACAACTCATGGTATTTTTTTTTTCTGGTAAAGACAGCAAAAATATCCAATACTCCTCTTAGTTTCCATGTTGCAATCCAAGAACAAATGAGGGAAGATGCATGCAGCTTGAAATGACATCTTTGAAGAACTCAAACCTTTCCTCCAAAAACCATTGAACACATGAAAGAATGTTTAATGAAAGTCATAAAGAAGCCACCAGATTAGAGTTCTTTTATTTTCGATGAAATGAAAGTGATTACCTTTAAAAACATAATGTGTTTGTTCTGAGAGATTATTTAAGAATTTATTTGTCTTTGTTTTCAAATAGATTAATGGATTTTGTGAAAATAAGTCTAATTTCCAGAAATCCTTTGGATTCTTTCTTAGCATTTATGGAAAAAAAAAACATTATGTAATTGTGAACATTTTACCACTCAAAGAATTTGTTTCTCTCAATGAATTTCCTTACTATGTACTATGTTTTAGTTAATATTTTTTTTCCTGGTACTTAAATGTTTTCCCTTCTTGTCAATATTATGATAGGAACTTTTAAGGGTATTAATGTTTTCTCTTAAAAAGTAATTGTTAAGACATGGTCTGTTTAGTCATTTACAAGGAAATGCTTCATGGTGAGACTGCATTGAAATGTCATAACAATTATTTCATGTAATGTGTTGTTTGTCCAGTGAGGGTCTATGCTGCTAATTTCCTTTGGATAAATTGTTACTCTCAAATTCTAACAAAATTCATTTCCTCATTCCCACTAGACTAAGTGTTCATTTCTTTAATATCTGAAAAGGAAATGTTAAATCCTTTGATTTGTAATGGAGAAACAAAAGCAAACTCTAGACATTATAAACAATAATTCAGTTTCAAATCAACATAATCCTATATTGTATGAACGAGCTCCTTCATATGTACCACTATGTGTAGTGTGTCTGCCTTTGCTGTCCTCCTAGATTTCTACAAAGCTGGTTTAATAGGTCACTAGGTTAATAAGGATCCAATGTGCACATTACAGGCCCAGAATGTATTTCCCTGTATCCAATGGGAAAGCCAAGGAGAACCACAGAAAATCAGGGAGGATTTGATTCTTTTATTTCCTAGAAATAACACTGTAGGAAAGACTACAGGTTTTGCATGTTCTTTAATACAGTTCCACAAACCTATTGGTATCAGTTAAACAACAGAAAAAAAATACCGATTATAAGTCATTTTGCAGGCTCACATTTTTGAAAAATTATTTTGTAAAATCTCATTCCTACAATTGAATAATTGATGTTTCATTTTGCAGACTTTTCCTCCCAAATAATTTATTTCTTTTTGTCCTGGACAAAAGTCCTCAAACCTTTTCCTTTCTGTGGAATTACATTTAAAGTGAAACTTAATGGGATGGAGAAGAGATTTAGCTAAAATCACATAAAGGTCTAAAGAATTCAGGGGGTAAAGTATAGATTATCTCTAGTTGGCTGTCCTTTAATGGGTTCCTGCAATTAATAGTGTGCAATGCTCTCTAAACAGGCCAAATCTCCATCATAATCTATCAGGAACGCAAAGTCTACAGCCTCCTCCATATTTGTCAATGCCAAGGCTATTTGAAGAATTGAAATTATCTCATTTTGGACCCATTCCTTCCCTTTTGGATTATATCTGCATTATATTTTTAAAATCCTAAACTGGGAAGATTAAAAGTAAAATGAATGGATTGTGAACACTAAACCTAAATTACCCTTTCAGTAGATTTACTGTTCTTTCAAGAGAAGTAATGAGAAGAATTCATGTGGGAGCCCATTATCCTTAATCTCAGCCCACAGTATGCTGTTCCTGAGAGAGAACCTCTGCAATTTAGTGCACTTTTAATGAAATGGTTACTTACAGCAGATGCTTGCTTTCCTAAATGTAAGCCTCATTTCCACTTTTTATCTCTTAGGAGTTATTCTCTCTTCTTTATTTTTTCTTTGTTTTCTCTGACACTTGCTTTATTTTCAGTCTTATTTCCCTTGCTTTCTTTGGCTTTATAAACAAATCATGTTACCTGTCACTTCAAATGAACTTCCTCACAACCAGTGCTTCGCACAGCACCGATGCCTAACACAGCTCATAGCACACAGTGGGAGCACAACACACACAGTGTGTTGTCAAATGAGTTAAAAAGTGAAGGCTTTTTACAAAAGAGGTGTTATGTTCATGCTCTGAGAGTAGTAGCATGGTTATATCATTTACATCTCCTGGTCACATGGTCTCATTAGAGCAATTATAGGTTATTGTGATTTTTATTTAAAACTTTGAAATAAAACAGGAAAGCTTAGTTTGTCCATCCAAGCCCAGTTTTTTTATTAGCTCATACTTTGACTAACTGTCCTGCATATCTGTACATGCAACTTATATGCCTAGGTAACGGAAGTTCAATAAACTTTGCTGTTCTGTGTCTGCTCACTCTTGCCTTTAGGATAAAGTCCAATATCTGTTTATTTCAACCTAAAAGGTTCTTTAGTACACCATTCTACCTCCTGCAACTGAATTCTGTGGTCCTGTAATACCAGTATTATGGTTTTCTGTACTCAGGAATTCTTTTCTGTACATGCTTGATTGCACAGCTTTTTGTTCTACTGCAGATGTTCCTTCTCTTGTCTTGGCCTGAGAGATACTTGAGGCTCAACTCATGCCCTCATCTTGATAGTCTTTCTGGACTGTCCCCAGACTTCCTTAGTGTGTCACCATTAGGCTTTTATGTCACTTTGCTCATGTCTCTGATCTGGCACTTCCATTCTGGGAAGACTCTCCCCCCAGGTCCATCATGGGCATTCCCAGAGCAAATGAGGCACCAGGGCAGCTAGTGATAATTTAGCAAGCTAATGAATGGCCTGCTTCCTTCCTTACCTGTGGCTGTCAACAACCCCCCACTTTTTTTTTTCAAAGAAATTAGGAAGTAAAATAGGAAAGTCTATAGAGGAAGACAGTGGGAGAAAGCCCTTAAAGAGTAAATACAAGTTCGGGAATGATACAGAATTGTGTGAATTCTCGCTCTACCACTAAAGTTCAATACCATTAGATATTGAGCTTGGGGAAATTATTACTCAGAGCTTCAATGTGATAATGTGAGTAAAGCCATAGCAGTGTCTGGTACATAGAAGGTATTTTATAAATGGTTTTGTTCGAAGGGTACTATAACCATATTCTTAGCCAAGAGGAAGATTTCTTTTTAATGTGTATTCCCTCAACAAACTGGATATCAATGTTTTTCATAGCTATAGTCAGTTTTAAGTACTTATCTTTATTTTAGATGTAATTTCCCCCATCCCTTTCTCTTTTATGGTATAATAGAAAGCCATTGGACCTAGAATTAGATGACTGGAATTCTAGCCTTGGATCAGCACCTTCTGAATAGCCCTGGGACTCTGGAGAATCAGTTTATTGGGATAATAACACCTGCACTATCACTCTCAAGAAATATCGAGGAAAACCAAATGAAGGACTATACTTGCATGAACTATTGGGACATGCTTCAAAAGCATAAAGTACTCTTAAAGCATTTGGTGTTCAGCAGAGTAGAGCTGAAAGCTGTGCACATGGAAAGCATTCAAAGAGTGGTTGCAGAAGGAATCATTTAGACAATAAAATAACTTTTATTCTTGTAAATAGTTAACTCATGTTGAATGCCCCTGCCAGAAGGTTGTGAGGGATGGCAGTTTCTATACCCTCATTTAGGGTTTATTTCACTTTTTCAAGGGTTTATGTAGGACATTTCCAGCATGTCCGTTTCCTGATAAGCATGAATATCAACCAATCTGTGTAAAGCAAAGTAACATGACACATAAATTCTATCAGATGTAATTTAAAAAACCTTATCTAACATGAAAAGTTGGAAATAAGCTATGAGGTATGGATTATGATTATTATTGACATAAAATCTTAGTTAAAATACTTTCCTAGCAACAGTATTTATGATTCCCATAAGATAATATGTTTAATAGTAACCAATTATGACAGGGAAATAATATACCTATTTCTTCTTAGCAGTGTTTTTCTGAAACCCCCACAGTATAGGGTTTATTTAGATTAATGATGATGAGTTTTAATATTGTTTTTTTTAAAGAGTTGATATTAATTTTCTTCCTTAAATAAATGGACATATTTGTCTAATAAGTGCTCTACCACTGAGCCACAACCCCAGCCCAAGTGCTTCTAAGTTAAAAGATGCTTGGAATAGATAAAGTCATACAATTTATCAACCTAATGTTCTCTCAGACTTACTCTTAGCTCCATTCTGTCTGTTGGCAAAAGTTTATCTCACAAGACTACTAAGAATATTTGTCTCTTTCTCCTTTTGTTGTTTTATTCAGTATATTACTAATTCAATAGTCATTTATTCCTAATGTGCTAAGCTTGGGGTATACATAAATATAAATATTAATAAATAGAAATATTAATTGCTTATAGTGAAGAAAGATGTCTCTTCTCTGATCCTATGGATGTTGATTCTCTTTTTAGTGGCAAGATATAGTAACACTTCTTTATCTAAGATGAATGTAAGTGACCAATGCAAAAGGGCTCCACATGCAAAGAGTGACATTTCTTCATTAATCTAGTGCTTCTAAGTTTATTTTTAAATTTTTTTAAGTTGTTGATGGACCTTTACTTTATTCATTCATTTATATGTGGTGCAGAGAATTGAATCCAGTGCCTCACACATGTAAGGCAAGTGATCTACCACTGAGCCACAACCCCATCCCAAGTGCTTATAAGTTAAAAGATGCTTGGAATAGATAAAGTCATACAATTTATCAACCTAATGTTTCTCAGACTTATTCTTAGCTCCATTCTGTCTGTTGGCAAAAGTTTATCTCACAAGACTACTAAGAATACTTGGCTCTTTTTCCTTTTGTTGTTTTATTCAGTATATTACTAATTACTTCGATAGCTATTCATTCCTAATGTGCTAAGCTTGTGCTATGCAGACATGACTTGACACTCAAAGAATATCAATTCTATTCCAGCTTTGATAGAAGAAATGTAGACAGGAAAGGAGGAAGAGCTTTTCTCATATCTTCATATGGGCTTAGAAGAGATGTGTACACAGGTTGGGTCCAAATGAAGATATTTTCTCTTTCTGTGTGCCACATATAGTTTTCACAATCATTCCATAAGCATTGACTTCTAAATTTTTTAAAAGATCTTTAAACTGGAAGTTTATAATACTCTTTTTTATCCTTCTTATTTTCTCACATGTACCCATCTGATACACCATTGTTATGTTAGTCTTTTAAAACTGATATTGTTTACCTTCTTAAAAATCTTCATTGGCTCACTATTTCTTAATGTTGAATTGAACCAAGCATGTCTCTTATCATAGAGGAAAGTGTATTCTCTGCTCCCTTTTTCAAGTGGTTCCCCATTGACCTGCCAGTGTCTCCAATTATTTCATTTGCTAAAATTTTGTTCAAGTCAAAATTTTTTAACAGGATTCAATGAACACTAGGAATAGTTATATAAGTTGTGGACCTCAGTGCCAAGTGAAAATATAAGGACCTTTGTTAAAAAAAAATTAAGAATTGGAAAATTCAAAATGGCAATAGCTATACAATACACTAGGCATATGATTCATCTTGCTATGGGACCCAGTGTGACTATGCAGGATGCAGGTCCACAGGTTGATTGGATGTGTTGACTATGCCATTTACCTTGAAATATCTGGGGGTCTTCAAGAACATTGATGCCAATTCTAGGACATGGTGCTCTTTGAGATAAATACTGAGGAGTCAGCATGGCTCTTTCTGTAAATTATAAAACACCCATCCTTTCCTATTTTCATGTCTTTACCTTCTCCTTCATGTTTAATTGACTTGAAGGTTTTTCTCAATCCATGCTGATATGGAAAAATAAAATAGATTTAATCTCCTTAAGTCTTTTGTTATAAAACACAGTGACACGGTGGTTTATATTGTGTTCTGAATGTTTCATGTGAGACTAGCCTGACATTAGTATATTTATGTGGTATTCTCTCCAAATATTTTTTTCCTGATTTTTTCCTTATTCTTTCAATGAAAACACAGCTCACTGATACACCTCTGTTAGCTTCAATTTGTTCACTTTTACATCCAGTTTGTTGGAAGAACATTTCACACTTGCAATAATGAAGATGGGTTGCTTTTTGAATTCTACAGTTGCAGATCTATATGGAGCTATAGAGGGACTCTCCTCCTCACTTAGAAATTGGGAGTTTTGTAAGTACAATGGCAGAATAATTTTCTTTAAGTGAATTCTAGGCAAGAGAGGTATTTAAATTCATATCATTACAGTTATGAAAAGTTACTCTCTAGGGTGTATGATGAATCAACTTTCTCATGAAATCTCTTTAGTAATAATATAATTTAAATAACACCTGATCCATAGGATGGTTCAATGAGGCAACACTGGCAGATAGGAAGATATTAACAATCATGACAGGCAATAAACATTTTGGTTTCAAGTGAATTATACCATTGTCTAATAATGGAATAATCTTATTACCTTTCACTAAGTCTATGCTTCATAAATTACCTCTCTTTGAAGTTACTTAAAATGGTAGAACTAGTCAGGAAGAAACTTTAATTCATTCATGCATTAGCATATGATCTATAAACAGGTAGTAATGGCATGACCACCAGGAAAGTTCTAGAATAACAACCATTTTACAGTAGTTCTTCATTTTATTTTATGGATGGTTATTGCATATGTACAGTTGAAGAATTGATCAGCATTCTTCATTCTTCAAATATTTCCTGAATTGTCCTTTTTTTTTTTTTGGTCTGGACAGGAAATGATAAACATAACACATTTAAACTCTTCTCTCCTCCTTTACTTGTAGCAAACAGGTGATCTGTGACCTAAACTATAAATTCTTCTCAACCCAGTGCTTCAGGTGACCAGAGTCTGTACAAAAGACAGAATGTTTGTCATGCACAATCTACATGTACCTATTCGGCCTTTGAGAAGCTCACAATGCAATGTGGCAACTGATTAAAAGGCAATGTGTTGTATTATAATAGATAACAATACAAAAAGCTCCGCAGGAAAAAAACAATTTTACTTTGTGGAAAAAGAAACACTCTGATCTAACTAATTCTTATAGCAATGAAGGACTTGTCTGAGTGCAAGTGACATGGGGAGTCAGGAGCAGATTTAGGACACTGGAGTCTTGAGGTAGGTGTAATTTTTATTCTATCACACTGCCTATGGACCCAGTTGTTCTGCTTAAAACCTGTAGATAATTTGATTTATTAGCACTATTTAAAGGAAAAGTTGGTAAGCATATTAAAATAAAATGGCTTTATTGAATAATAGTGATTATAAAACTGTTATTAGGAATTATATCTCTAAATAAACCATAGAGTTCTTCCAGGAGCCCATGCTTTTATAACTGGTTTAACCAGAAACATCTAGATCTACAATGCTGCATCTTCTGTCAAAATGTCAGAATTGCCTTCATGGTAACATATAAATCCATGCAGCTCATTTACTCATACTATCATTTACCTTTTCTGGGACTTTTATCTAGCCTTGAGAAAATACACAATATGTACCCCACAAATGACATGTAGCCATTTAGCCATGAATATTACTAACAGTTTTAGTTGAAGAATTATCCAAATTTGAATTCCTACAGTACATAATTTAGATGAATCAATATTTTACTGTTAGCGTTTTCATTCTCTCTTGAGTGGTCTTATTTCTGGTTTTTCTTTTAAGAATAACAGTATTGTTACATCATAAAGCACTGGCTTCCTGGATAAGGTGAATTTTATTCTGCTATTGTTTTTACTTTGCAGAATAATCATTGTCTGCATCCCAGTCTTGTTACTTCTTGGCTACATGGAAAAGTACCTTAGACCCTTGCCTGCAGGGCTTCTAATGTTTCCTAGAAATCAGCAGAGTCCCACCAGGGAAAATATCATAGCTCTATCTCACTCATCAGCAATTAGAATCAGTATTGATTGACCTGGTGGTATTTTCAAATATCTAAAGTCTTGGTAATGTAACAGAATACTCTATTTTGTGTGTGTGTGTGTGTGGGGGGTATGTGTATCTGTGTGCTAGAGATTAAGCCCAGAGGGCCTCCAGCAGGCATACTCCCACAACCCATTTTGTTTTTTGTATGGAACTTTAAGAATTAGTTTGAAATGAAGATGGTTTTTATGCCTTTTATGTTTGGATGTCATAGATACAAGCAATTTTGATCTTGTGGGTAACAAAACAAAGGTGATATTTAGTTTACTGCTATACCTGCTGCCTAGCATAATGTCTGGCTCATAGACGTCTCTTCATATATATATAAAATAATATGGAGCAGCATATTGACAGACATTTCGAAAGAAAAAAAATTAAACTGACAGAGAAACTTTATACCTAATCTTTCTACAAAAATATTCCTCATGAAATACTTAATATCAGCATTTCTAAAGAGTATTTTCCAATTGAGTATCTGGATTTTTAAATTTCTTCAGAATTAAAATTTATGATGTTGTCATGCTTTTTTACAATATTGAGAACTAATAACACAATCTTCAACAAGTAGCTTCACTTTAGCTATGTGCTTTATGATCAAATACTGAGAATTCTTTTTCCAAGCCTACTCAGAAAGTTACTAATGTTTAGAAACAAGTTTCTGAATTAAAAATATCTTCTTACAAAAGAAGGAAATTTGGGTTTTAAGATCTATTTTAACATGTCTTTCATAATCAGGAAGATTCTCATCAACTTCAGAAATACTTAGAATTGAGGGAATTGAAACACATCAATGTCAGAAAAGACTACTCAAACTACTGCTTACATTGTGCTTACAACAGCAATCTTACAATGAAGATTGAAACAGAGGAAGAATAGTTCAGTTCAAAGGCAAGGTAAAATTAGATAACTGTGTCAATCAAAAGTCAGGCATGAAAAGTTACAGGTCAAAGACACCAAGTCAAATTCAATTGATATTTTGAAATTACATCAAGACACTTAGCCATGAAATAACTCATTTTTGAAAACAATCTTTAGTATATAAAAACATAATTGTTCATATTAATGGTGTATTGTGAGGTTTCAATAAATGTACACATTGTGCCATATTCAAGTCAGGTTAAAGAGACCTATCTCCTCATTTATCATTGCCTTGTGTTGAAAACATTCACAATCATTTTGCCTAGCTTTCAGAAATATTCAGTGCATATTTGTTATATTACAATCAAACTAATGTACAATAGTACACCGGAACTTCTTGCTCCTATCACACTATAATTTAATGCCCAATGATCAGCCTTTCCTCATCCCCTACCTCATGTACTTTCTCCAGCTTCTTGAATCCACCATTCTACTCTCAGCTTCAATGAGATCAACTTTCCTCTATTCCAACTGAGTGAGATCTCGTGGTCCTTGTTTTCCTGTGACTTATTCACTTAACCCGATCTCCAGTTCCACTCATTTATTGCAAAGGGCAGGATTTCACTCTTTTTATGTCTGAATAGTATTCCACTATGTATATTTGCCAATTTTTCTTTATTCATTAATCCTTCAGTTGATGGACACAGGTGATTTCCAATTCTTGGTTATTGTGAATAATGTTTATAACATAAGAATGCAGACGTCTCTTTGACATACTGATTTCATATTCTTTGGATATGTAAACAGTAGTGGAATTGCTGTATTCTAAAGTAGTTCTATTTTTATTTTTTTTATTTTTTGAGGAAGCTCCACAGTGTTTTTTATAATGGCTGTACTAACTTATATTCCCACTAACACTTGTAGAGCTTCCTTTTTTTTCTAGATCCTCATCAGCACTTGAGTACTTGTTATCTTTAGCTTTTTTTTTTTTTTTATGTAGGATTGAACTCAGGGGCACTGAGCTGCATCCCCAATCCTTTTTATATGTATTTTGAGACAGGGTCTTGCTAAATTACTGCTTCAGCCTCCCAAATCACTGGAATTAGAGGCAAGCACTAACACACCTGGCTCTTTAGTCTTCTGATAACAATCATTCTTACTGGAGTGAGGTGATAGCTCCTTGTGGTTTTCATTTGCCTTGATCTGATATTAATCATGTTAAGCATTGTTTTTTCATAGACCTGTTAGCCTTTAATGCCTGTTTAGTTCTATTTCCAATTCTTTAATCAGGTTTTCTCAGGTTATTTACAATTTTGCTATGAGTTTTAGGAATAAGTTTTATATTCTGGATGTAAATATCTTTCCAGATGTGTTGTTTACAAATATTTTGTCTAATTTTCTCTTCACTCTGTTGATTATGACCTTTGCTGTGCAGAGCTATTTAGTTTGATATAATCCCATTTGTCTTTTTGGGTTTTTTTTCCTGTTCTCTCTGCTTTTAGGGTCTTGTCCATAAAATCCTTGCTAATTTTAATGTCCTGAAGCATTTCTCCTATTTTCTTCTATTAGTTTCATATTTCAAGTTTTATTTTTAAGTCATTAATTCACCCTGAGTTTATTTTTGTAACTAGTGAGAAATAGGGGTCCACTTTTACTCTTCTGCATAGATACATACATTTTTTTCTTCCACCATTTATTAAAAAGGCTGTCTTTTCTCCACAGCCTCCTCTTACCCCCTTTGTTCAAAACCACTTGATGGTAGATGCATGGTTGACTTCTTGGCTTTCTATTTTTTTTTTCCCAGTGGTCCATGGGTTCTAATTATTCCTGCTTTGTGCTGCTTTTTCTAGATGCCTTTGACTTGTGTGTGTGTGTGTGGGTGGGTGGGTGTGTGTGTGTGTGTGTTTCCATATAAATTTTAAGATTATTTTTTCTAGTTCTGTTAAGAGAGTCCTGGGTATTTTAATAAGGATTGCACTGAATCTATAGATCACTATCTATCTATATATAGATCTATTGTATGGACATTTTAACTATGTTGATTCTCCTAATCCAAGAACATGAGATGTCTTTCCATTGTGTTATCTTCAATTCTTTCATCAGTGTTTTTTTTTTTTTTATGGAGTTCATTATAGAGATTCTTCAGCTCTTTTGCTCAATTTATTCTTATGTGTTTTAATTTTTATACCTACTGAAAATGGGGTTGTTTTATTTCTGTTTAATATAATTCAGTATTGGTGTATAGTATAACACTGCTGATTTTTGTATGTTGATTATGTACCTTGAAACTTTTCTAAATTTGTTTTTTCTAAAAGTTTTGGTGAAGATTTTTGAATTTTCTCTATATAAGATCCTGTCATCTGCAAATGGTGACAATGTGGCTTATTTTCCAATTTGAATGCCCTTTATTTCTTTATTTTGCTTAATTGCTATGACTAAGTCTTCCCATATTATGCTAGATGAAAGTGGTAAAGGTGGTCATCCATGTTTTATCCCAGATATTATAGGGGAAAGCTTTCAGCCTTTTCCCATTTACTATAGTGTTAGCTGTACGGTCTTTATTACATTGATGCATAGTCCTTCTATACATACTTTGTTCAGTGTGTCTTTGTGTTGTTGTTGGGGGACTGAACTCCAGGCCTTGGGTATCCTAAGCACATGCTCCCTGTTCAGAGGTTTTATTATAAAGTGATATATGAAATTTTATCAACTGCCTTTTTGGCATTATTGATGTGAGTATATGATTTGTCTTTGAATGTGTTTATGTGGTGTATCGCATTAATTGATTTGCATATTCTCTTCCATCCTTGCATCCCTGGGTAAACCCCACTTGATCATGGTGAGCAATCACTTTAGTACACTGTTGGAATTGATTGCCTCATATGTTGTTGAAGATTTTTGCATCTATGTTCATCAGGGATATTGGTATACAGGTTTTTCTTGGCAGGGGAGTATATTGGGGACTGAACTCAAGGGCACCCGGCCACTGAGCCACAACCCAAACATTTTTTGTATTTTATTTAGAGACAAGGTCTCATTTAGCACTTTACTTTTGCTGAGACTGGTTTTGAACTCATGATCCTCCTGCCTCAGCCTCCTGAGCCACTTGGATTACAGGAGTGTGCCACCACGTCTGGCTTGTCTGCAGTTTTTTTTTTTTTTTTTTCTTTTTGGTGCATCCTTGTCTGATTTTAGTATATGAGTAATGCTGTCTTCATAGATTTTTTTTTTAATTCCTTCTTCTATGTTTTGAAATAAGTATATGGGAATTATTATTCCTTTTTTAAAAGTTTGGTAGAATTTGGTAGTGAAGCCATGTGCTCTTGGGTTTTTCTTGAAAGGAGACTTTTTATTTGTGACTCAATCTTGTTATTCTTATTGGTCTAGTTAGATTTTGTATTTCTTCTGGATTCAATCTTGGTAAAGTATATGTGCCCAGAAATTTGTCCATTCCTTCTTAAATTATTAAATTTGATGCCATATAATTATTCATAATAATCTCTAATGATCCTTTACATTGTTTGTGGTGTCAGCTGTAATGTTTCCCATTTTATTCTGATTTTACTTATTTGAATTTTGTCTCAAGTTTATCTAAAATTTTCAGTGTTTACTTTCTGAAGAACCAACTCTTTGCTTGTATTTAGTCCCTATTTGACTTATTTCTGCTCTGTTATTTGTTATTCTAATGAATTTAGGTTTGTTCTGTTTTTGTAATTCCTTGAGATGTAGCTGTAGGTCGTTCATTTAAAATCTGCTATTTTGAGGTAGGAAAACTTCTCTCTTAGTACTGCTTTTCCTGTATCCCATAAGTTTTGGTATACTGTGTCTCCATTTTAATTTGTTCCAAGAAATTTTAAATTTACTTTCTTATTTCATTCAGAGTTCCTTAGTTGTTAAAAAGTAAATTCTTTCATTTCCATGTATATGTATAGTTTCCAAAGATTTCTTGTTAGTGATTTTTAATTTTATTGCATTTTAGTCATAAAATATACTCAATATGATTTCAAATTTTCAGAACATTTACTGACTAATTACTTTATGATTTGTTATATGATATATCTTCGAGAGAATATTTCATGTACTGAAAAATGTGTACCATCACTCTTAAGTAGAATGTTCTGTAGAACTCTGTTAGATCCATTTGGTCTAATGTAGAATTTAACTCTGTTTTTTCCTTTTTTTAAAAAAAATTATTGTTTGGATGGTCTGTATATTGCTATAAGTGGTGTGTTAAAGTCCTCAACTATTACTGTATTGGAGTCTGTATCTCCATTGTGATTATTAATACTTTCGTTGTATATTGGGAGCATGTATATTTAGAATAATTATTTCCTCTTATTAAATGGACAGTATCATATCATTATATGATGGCCTTACTTGTCTATTTTGTGGCTCTTGATTTAAAGTCCTTTTTATCTGAGACAATTATGGCTACTCTTGCTTTCTTTTGGATTCCATTTTCATGAAATACTTTATTCCCTCTCTTCACTTTTTGTCTGTGCATGTCTTAGAGGTATAGTTAGTTTCTTATAAGCAATATACAGTTGAGTCTTGTTTTTCTTTAGATTCTTTTAATTACTCTATTTTTAATTGGAGATTTAAATCCATTGTACATAAAGTAATTATTGATAGAAGGGAAAGATCTTAGTAGAGTCATTGTATAGCTTGTTATCTTATGTAGGTTATGAAATTAAAAGAGAATTTATCAATTATTTATGTATTAATGTATAATTATATATAATTAATCAGCTTACTCAGATTGATACTGAAGATTATCCATGAATCTGTATTCTAATTTTTCTCCTTTGGTAACCATGTAAGACCTTATGTATTACAATGAACTGTATTGATCATTGCTTTCAACTGAAGTAATTGACAATGCAATGCTCTTCAGAGTTGTACAACTTTCATTATATAACAACACCAATGTATGTATTTCACATGTATTTGGTCTAAGATTTCAGAATGATAGGGCTTGCATGTTTCATTTTATTTGAAAATCTCACTGTTAATAAGGGTTGCTAATTTCTTACTCAGAGAAAAGGATATTTTCCATGCTCTAAGCATATTGTTATTATAAGAGAAATTTTTTCTTTAACTTTAGAGCAATCTTCACCATTTACCAAGATATTACATGCACAACAAACATTATTTTAGCCACAGGAAAAAAAAATACAATTTGAGTTTTTTTTTCCACTTTAGGATTCCTTATGCACTGAGAATTTTCTATTTCTAATGGCATCATGAGATTTTAGAACATCTTCCATCAATTAAGGAATTTTGGAATATTTAAGCAAAATATGATTTGGGGATATCAAGTATCTCTCCTGAAAATTTATTGATGTTCACTAAAAACTTTTAAATTGATCTCATTTTAATGGATGCCATATCTACAGAGTTGCTTAGATTTAGTTTTTGAATACAAACAAAAATATTAGAGATTTAGAATCAGATGGGAACATTAGAAATCATATACTATAACCTCTTTATTTTGAAGATGAAGATCCAGACCAATGACATGATTTATCCAAGGACATACAGTTAATTAGGAACAAAGTTGATTCTACACTAAGAACTCTTGCTACCCTGTCTAGTAATCTTGTACTATATAATCATGTCACCTTTTAATGTATTATGATATTACTTAATTACTATGAAAATGTTTGACATCATAAATTAAAAATAGCCTTATACTTTGACCTTATAATTTACTCCTAGGACTCTGTCCTATAGAAATAAAATTGTTGATACATGAGAATACAAGTGTTGAAAGATGTTTTCTGTAGCTGGGTGTGGTGGTGCACACCTATAATCCAAGTGTCTCAGGAGGCTGAGACAGAAGGATGATGAGTTCAAAGCCAGTCTCAGCAATGGTGAGGCACTAAGCAACTCAGTGAGACCCTGTCTCTAAATAAAATACAAAATAGCTGGGGAGGTGGCTCAGTGGTTGAATGCCCTTGAGTTCAATTCCCAGTACAAAAAAAACAACAACAACAAAAAGAGATTTTCTGTAGCATTGTTTATAAATCTTTGAAAAAAGAAAGTTAATTGGGGAATATTTAAATTGAGGTATAATCAAACAATGAAATATTTTGAATCTATTTAAAAGAATGAATTAGTTATATCATATGGACATGGAGTATTTTTCAATATTATTATTGAATGTGGGTAATGAGAAGCAGAAAGAGTATGTGAACTATGATTTTATTTTTTAAAACAATGATAGAGATCTCCCAATTCATTTGTAACTTTTTTAGGATTAAAATAAGACAGAGGAAAATACAGAACATATATTAGGACATTAAAAAGCTGATCTGGGTATGATAGACATTGCCAAGAGAGGACAAGAAGAGTGGAGAAAGAAAGAATTATTTTAAAATCATTATACATGCTATTATGCATGCTTGAAGAGATGCATGAAAATATGGTTGTAAATGTTAGTGGTTAAGATAGTGTAATTCCAAGTGATTTTTATTTTATTATTTCAACTTTTAGTATCTTCAAAGGATCTGCAATGAACTTATGTTGTTTATAAGATTATAAAAATAAATTCTACCTTAATTCTCATGAAAAAATTGAAACCTTTGATTTAGAGTTGAAAGCTAATTACCACAGAGACATACCACAGAGACACACCAAGCTAAGGGATTATCACCTGAAGATATCAACTAATCAGGTTGTGTGGCTAAAGAGATCCATGCCTGATCTTACTATTCTATGTTCAAGTGAAGACTGCTTTCTGTTTATAACTTTATGGTTCTTTATAACCTAACCTCTTTGTGATCCTGCCTCTAGGACTTATGATATTCTGAAAGCATTCATTAAAAAAGAATGTGCATAATTATTATTTTTTTGCTAAGTATCAGACTAGTCTAGCCCTTTGTTCATGATAGCAATCTATAGCATTTTGTTAAACTTCATTTGACATAGCTCTTTGTGTATTTTTAAAAATCACTTTGTACATTTTTTTTGATTGATCTTGTTGAAAGCTCTTACCAAGCAAAGCTGTTACTACTGTCTATTCTCCTTACCTGTTCAATCCATCAGAATTGTGTAATTGAAGGCAACTGAGTTCCCAAATCCTAAAGGAATGTTGCCTGACTTTTAATATTGACATCTGGCATGTGCATTGATGATATAAAATTTATTATGCCAAATGAGACCTCAATGGGTGGTCAAGAATGTTTAGACACACAGACAATAACATAATTATTCTCTACATCTTCAATTTGACTAGAACTGGATATCCCTTGAATGTATCAATCTGACTAAAGACTTGGTCTTTATTTAGAGTGACATTTGCAGTTCCATTAGGAAATGTTGCCTTTGGGATATTATTTCTGTTGAGAAATGTCCATTTAATTTTATTTTTTAGATTGTGTCATTTGAAACTAACATTCAAATTTTCTTGGTAAAGGTGGAATTGTGTCTCATTTTGACAGTTACAAGATTAACATTTTAAGGAATTTTTAAAAATTGATTGATTTTTAGTGGCACAGAAGTCAGGTTACCTATATACTTGCCCACCTTTTTTTTATAGACATGTTGACTTCTGTTTTGTATTTTTACTTATTTATAACAATTTATTTTGAAGTCTTTGAAGAACTACCAATTCTGTTGCTCAAACTTTCTCATATCTTTTCACATCAAACACGGTAGAAAAGCTTAATAAAAGATGAAGATTTCATTAAAAAATTTGGTTTAATCAAACACATTGTATAATGTCTTGATCTAACTAGAAATATTCAGTATTTTTTCTAATATTCTTTGCATATGGGATTTCTGTGCAGACCAACATAATCTATATTTGAATTATCTTTTGATAAACTTCATATATAGTTATATAGTTATCATGTAATCATGACATTGGCTTTGATGGGACTCATGGTATTCTTTGGTAACAATCTGCTGAGAAGCTACCTTATAGAAAACTAATTTCTGACCATTGTGTTCACAGAAGGAAATCTCTAAGTTCAAACAATTCAACCAAACTGCCTAATTTGAACTCTACTCATTATAAACTTTGTCAACTCTGAATGTCTCAATCAATATACATTTGCAGTCTTTGCTTTCATCATCTAATACATTTAGAAAACTTAAACTCTTTTGAATTTGTAAGTCTCATATTTGCTTGAGGAACATAACAATATCCTTCAATCTGCATGCCTCCTTTATTGCATCTTAACATCACAGCTAACAAGAATAGTAATGCATTAAAGTAGCTTAGGAAACAGAATTATAAAGTGGAGAAATAGAAATGAGATGATTTTTGACTATTTTAAATTTTGATGCTCCTCAGATCAGTCTTCTGTGATCAGAGATTTGTATGTAAAGTCTTGATTTTATTTTTTGTCTTCAAAGCTCAAACTTCAGCAAACTCAACATCATACAAAAAATGATATCCCCATTCAGAAATGAGAAGCAACTGGAACAGGCTAAAAGAGCCTCTGAATTCATTTCTGGGATCAAATATCGAGTATATTTCACTTTTGCTTGAAGTTTCTTTACAGCAGTTTATTAATAAATATACCTGTTTATGTTGCTACCAAAGTAGAGCAAAAGCACATGAATCACTAGAAACAATTTTTAGTAAAATATTTAACAGATTATGTTAGGACCAATAAGGTAGCAAATATAATTACTTTAAAGGTGAACTATATTTTTTTGTGTAAAACCAAATAATTCATTAATTTTTTCATTACAATTTGCTTTCCTGTTAATTTTCTCTTAATTGCTGCCAATTTTCTATTCAATTGATTCAAATTTGCTAGCATTTTAAAAGATGATAGAAAGCACATGAAATGGGAAAATTGCTTCATAAACAGATTTAGTGGTTTAGCTGTCTTCATTTAACACAATAGGGTCAGTTCAGATAGTGGTTAATTTTATTAGAGCTGTTCACCATCTTTGTTGATAGTGACAATGTATGTTTAGTTTTAGGTTTGTGCAAAGGCTTATTTTTCTAAAGATTTAGCTCTCACCTTCCCCACACAGCATCATGCATATATTTTCTATTTTAATTTAGTATAAGCAATGACATTATAATTTGAAGTTAAGGATTATTTGGCACTAATAACTGTTTATATCAATTGCTGCAGTGGTAACCCTGGAGTATTCCATGCCTTCCTGAATCTATGCCCTGGAGTAACCTCCCACCCTGACTCTGTGCCTCACCTAGTGACTTGCTTTGACCAATGAGATATTAGCAAACATGGAGCATGCAGATGTTTGCAATGTATGTGTGTGCACTGGAAATTACTATTTGGAACCCTGTGACAACTGAATGACAAAGCTGCTAGCTTGCTGAAGAGTGAAAGACCACTTAGAGCAGAGAAAATCCATCTAGTTGCCCCTCCCTCAGACAGTTACCAAGCCACCTGATAGCTGACTGCAGATGCATTAATGAGCCCGTTGAAACCATCAGCGAAACCATTCAATTGAGGCCAACTCACAAATTTGAGGGAGTTGCTAACTGCAAAACAAATTTGGAATCATGACTGAATAAGACTTCTGTGGATTCTGGAATGAGGGTGCCAAGTTGGAAAACTATAAAAATCATGGTTGGAGGACAGATAGTGAAAAAATAGCCACAATTCTTGGCAGTTCTTTCCAATAAGTTTTCCCACTCTTTTTCATGCAGACTATTACTTGTTTTCACCAATAGAGTGTGGCAGAAATGACATTGAGCAAGTTCTGATCCTAGGTCTAAAGGGTCTTGACACTTCTGCTGTTGGGTCTTAGAACCATGAGACTTTTATATGCAAGAATCTGGACTAACCTGGTAGATGATGGGAAACATGTAGCCCACTTACCATGTAGCTACAGCCAAGAGCCAACTGATCTCCAAAATTAGTGTCTTGAAACTGACTGGCAGCTGACTACAGATGTGTGAATAAGTCTTGCTATAGCCAGCAGCTGAACTCCAGGTGATCTCAGTACAAACTGTCAACTAAATAAATAGTTGTTTGAAGACATAAGTTTTTGCAAGGTTTGTTTTGCAAAATTGAAAGACTGTTTAATTCTTGCATCTATATATTTGGGATAACTACCCATTAATTTCCTTTCATATGGTTATAAGATATGTGCAAAAGGTATTGATTTATATTAAACAGTGTTTTCTTCTTTCTAAAGATATAAATCTTAACACCTAAAATCTAAAAACGAAATAAATGAAAGGATTATTCCAGTCAGTTTTGATATGAGACTAAATGTCATGGAAAAAAGTAATGTGGACAAGAAGAAAAAAAAAATATACCCCTAATTTCTTATGCCAGATAATTCTTAAAGAAGCATTCTAATTGAAAAGATAGCATCTTTAACTCTGGTTATTTTGTACACCGGAGTCTCTATAGTGGCTTGTTCAAAATGATTGCTGATGTGATGGGCATAATGATAAAAGCATGTCATAGAGTTGCTTTACTTCAAGGAAAGCCAAAACTTGTCCAGTAAGTTTTTAACAAGTTTCTTGCTGTTTAAATGTTGGTGATTAGAAATTAGAGTTTAGGTTTCAGAAAAAATTTTGCAAAATACTATTGCAAAACTATCAGAAATATTTTAGCCAATTTTTTTCAACACACCATATTTATCTGTGGTGCTATCGAAAGTTAGAAAGGATGAAATAGTGTTTTGTAGTTTCAGTTAGACTTCCTAATGCGTAGTCCTTGAACATTTGAGTATAGTGTTGTACCTTCATAGGTAATGCACTCTAAATTATTTAGCTAATTTTGTTTCAAAATTGCAAATTCTTTTGGTTTTATAGAACATTTAAGGTGCATAATGAAAAACAGCTGATTTTAATGTAATTTAAATTTTATCAAATTACCCTATGCTATCCTAGTTAACTTATTGATAAAGTTTATTAAGTCAAGTTGAATTCAACTGAACACTGATTTTAAGAGCAAGCTTTTCTATTAATGACATAGCTGGTTAATAATTAAAATTTATTATTCTGGAATTTATTTCTCTCATCAGTATAATGTCTCAACACTACAAAGCTTATCATAATATTAAATAGTTGCTTAGAAGTCTGTTGAACTATACAATGAACTCTAGAAATTAGAGACCATGTCTAATTCAATCATTTATTCCCTGCCCTGGACAGAACTGTACACATTACAGTAATTATTAAGTATTTGTAAAGTGAATGAATGCATTAAATTTTTTCTGATATATGTATTTTTATGATCTAATTTTGCAGACAAAAATGAGGATGTGCTTATATTTGAGAATATAAAATTCTATTGGCTGCAATTACTTTTACAAATGTTTGTTTAAAATATATTTTATTTAGCAAATATATATTCCAGGTGTGATCCTGGGTGCTGGTGATGGTAAGCAAGATAAATATTGCTTTCCTGAAAAAAATCATAGTTTATTAAAGGAGTAAACGTGGAAGATAGCAGAAAATATGATCTTAGTCTCTGTTTTTCTGAAATACATTTTAGTGTTAGAAAACAAGTAGCCTGAAAAAGTCACACAGTCCTCAGGGAATAATTTCAATGGCCCTGAATATTGAATCTTAATATTTTAACAGTTAATTTTTATTTTGTAGACTCCACAGAAAATTCCAAGCAACATGTTAACTTATGTAAAACACATTTATGCTAAATATTATACAATTTATCCTTCGGTTTAATTTGAGAGTTTCTGGCATGTTTACTTTTGCTCAATGTTTGTAACTTCCTATAATTAAAATTAAGAAAAATTGTGTTCATTTATTTAACTTTGATGGATAATGGGAAATGCCATATTTAAAATTGGATTACTATGGTAATATACTGAATGAAGGCAGCTCTCACTGTAAAATTGTACATTAATTTTGGAAACATCAATATATCTTCTATGTGATGCTCAGCTACCTGTAATACCTTTTCTTTTCTGCTTCTTGTCCCTGCATTGTCTGCAAAATTCCTGCTTCCTCATTAAGACTCAGCCATTATTTGGTTTTAGAAGTTTGCTCTGATAAAATTTAAATTACATTAAAATCATATATCAAATATATATATACACACACATATGTAATAGATATATACATATATATATATGTGTGTGTGTGTGTATATATATATTTATTTATTCCATAGGTTGGATGATGTGTAACTGAGCTACCTGAATATACTTCTTCCACTGCTTGTGCTACATATATCTTTAGATTTCTGTTCCTCTGTAATATTCTAGACTTCTTAAAGGCAGCGCTCCACCTTACCTGTATCCACATACCTCCCAGGGAATGTTTGTTATTAATTATTACAGAATCGTATGTTCCTTACCAATGGATAGGTGCTCAATTAGTCTTGGTGGAACTGAGATAAATTCAGAATTCCTATATTTTACACTAATAAAATATTCCTTAGACCCACTGGTTATTCATTACTTTCTGAATTCTCTATCGGACTTCTTCATTTATAACCATTATTAGATAAAGGAAGTGAAGAGTAGTATAATAGTTATTTCTAAAATTTCTTCTTCCTCCTCTTCTGAAGGAGAGAACATCGTTGAGATGTTATTTACTGAGTTATTACTTCTAGACCCATACATTATGATATGTTAAAAAATAGTCCACAAAACAAATTAGGGGATTCCTATATTGTAATATGTTTAAAATATTCCATGAAAACAAAGTAGGGGATTTTGAAAAACTGAAAGCAAAATATAACACTTAGGTAATACAAAATAGATGCAGAGAGAGAAAATCTGAAATAAAAGAATTTCAAAAGTGTCTTATGAATAATGGCCCCTCATATACACAACTCTATTATTTGAGAAACAATGTATCTATCTATAATGCAATACTTACATATCAATAATATTCTAAAAAGTAAAAGGATACTGTGCTTGCTTATAAATATCCCCAAACTTTTACACTATTAAATAATAGGAATAGTCCTTTATTTATCATGGCTTTCAAAAATTAAAAAGAAAAATCTTTTACATATTTTTCCAACAAGGTAAAAATTAAGGGCCTTGTGTATTGTGCATTTAATCACTCTGCAGGTTAAATTACATAATCTTGATACACACAAGACACATTCACATATGATACACATATGACATTCTTTTAGGATTATGTGAAGCCTTTAAAACATCAGCATTCTATAAAATGATTACTTAGAATCCATTATATTTTTATTAAGAACTGTGATTATTATATACAGAGAAAACATATACTTTTATCACAATATTAAAAATACTTAAATATTAATGTGGAGCCAAGTGGATAAAATATTAATCCACTGACATCCTTTATAACAAGTTAGAAAATTTCCTCTGTTAACTAAAGTACTTTTGAAAAATATTTAGCTATTATACTCGACATTTGTTTCTTGGTGACCTACTCTTAGGAATGTGTGAACTAAAATCTATTCATATCTACCTATGCTGAGTAACTATGCATAATTTTTAGTTTTTAATATGCATTGGGTACTGTGTTGAGAAACATCTCTTCTGAAATGGTAAATTCTAGAAGGGGAAATAAAGAAGTGAACATTTATGGCAGTGTTTGATATTTTCTCTGGTGGAGGGCTGGGTAAGGAGTAATGGGAAGGATTCAAGCTGACTTGAGGGAAATGAAGGAGTTTGCCAAGTTGACAAGAGCAAGTCAGGGAAGAGTACTCTTGGCAGTGGATCGCCCTCTGAAACATGATGTTTTTCAAAAACTATTATGCTTTGTTGAAAAATCAAGTGTAAAGCAGAAATGCTAGAAGTTGAAGTTTGATGGGTAGGGTGGAGTTAGATCCAGGATGGGGAATATGTGTGTGTTTGTATATACTTATGTACCAATGTGAGATGGGGAAATGTACTATGATAAAACTGTACTGTGAAAACATGGTGATTGTGATTCCAGATTAATGGGTACTATATAGAAAAAAATGCCAAGAATAGGACTTTGGTCCTAATACTGGAGAGGAGGTATCAAAATTTAAGACATAATTAAAGATGAGGAAAATATAAGAATCTGAGAACTTTCTAGTGATGTGACTTTGAGAACTCGATTCTGTTGACCCAAAACTAACATGAAACCAAAAATGCTGTTAAGGACAGACATGATTTTTAATGCCTCAGATGTGGAAGACTAGATGAAATCTTTGTACCTTACAATATTTGTCTCAATTTTAACTGTAAAAGTAATATAACATATTGCATTTCACATCCCATTTGAGAGAATCTTTAGAAGACTAAAAAGGGAAATTGACAAAAATGGGTTCACATGCTATATAATGAAACAAAGCAGATAGAAAAGTGAGCTTTAGTTAATGGGAAAAACACACCCACAGAACATCTGAAGAGGCAAGTATAGTAGGATATTTTAAGATATTTTTCAATGCATTCTCAGTAACCTTTAAATAATTTCATGATTTTATCTTACTGAACATGTGATTTTAATGTTTTAATATTGATGAAGTGACATAAAAATGGGCTCATTTATTAGCTAAAAGGTGAGACTGAAGATCAGAATTATAATCTGTTTTATGGCCATAGTTCTCAGAAAGCTACAGTGAAGAATAATAGCTAGTTTTAGCTATTCCTATTTGTGCCTTGAGACACTAAACCAGATTTGGAATATCATTCATGGTAATGGGGTTTTAAAGAATCCTATGTGGAAATGATGCCTGTATCATAAACAGGCCTCTGCAGCTCAGTCCCTGGGCAGTGAGGCCTTTACTGTTCCTCCTTCCTGAGGTCTGGTTTCTGATCTGAATATAACTTGCTTGACTCACAAAGTTGTGGGAATGAAATAAATGATGCATATTTGAGAAGAAGGGTTAAAAGTTCCTTTCAAGATGTAAAAGTCAATTTAGATGTCTCCCTTCAGGTCTTTTCGAATTAAATTTGGCCTGAGGTTGCCTCCATATTTTGAGTCCCTATGTACTGAACTACAACCTAACTTAGTATGTAAACTAGGTGGAAGCCTAACTTAGTTTATCCTTGATACAAAGAGTAGAATTTCAGCTAATCATTTGCAGCTAATTTATCACACCTTGCCCAAATAAGGCAGATGACTATCAATAGCCAATCAGATGATTATTCTAGTTTACTTCTATGTTTATAATAGTTTGCTTCTCATACTGCTTGGTAGAGCTCTCTGAACTTTTGGTTCTGAATACTATCTGGTTCATGAATCATTCTTTCCTCAAGTAAACTATGCTAAATTTAATTTGTCTACAGTTTTTTCAGTTAAGAGTCTCAATCAGATAAAAAAAAAATGTTTGTAATTTACTCTAAAATGATTAACCTTTTATGAGTCTGACTTGTAGAACTGCCTTAAATAGATATATACTTATATGTATATGTATCAGAAACATTTTTGTCCAAAGGGCATAAGATTGCTTATGATAATATGTACAAATTTTAGAAAATAAAAACTCAAATGGTAACCATAAAATTATAGTAGAAATTTGATAGTAATGAATGACTATGCATGAATATTTATCAATCTTACCAGAAGTAAAAATAGACTTACAAATTTTAAATCATCTTATTTATAAGATGACATAATTTGTCAAATTTACAAAGAAAGTAAGAAATTAAAGATGTTATCTTGCTAAATAGTTTTAGATATGCTCTGTTTGATAAAAGATAGTGTTTTCTTTAGGTTTAGCCCAAGTGTGAATAGTAACTCTTTTTAAAATTTTTTAAAATTTGTTTTAATTAGTTATACATGACAGTAGAATGCATTTATGCACTTTGGTATATCATACATAGATAGGATATAATTTCTCATCTTTCTGAGTGTACATGTTGCAGAATCATATTTGTCATGTAGTCACATACATACATACAGTAATAATGTCTGTTTCATTCTACTATATTTCCTATCCCCACATCCCCTCATCTTCCCTCCCATCACTTCCCTCTACCTAATCTAAGGTAACCCTATTCTTCCCTAGTGTCCACCACATTATTGTGAATTAGCATCTGCATATTATAGAAAACATGGGCTTTTGGTTTTGTGGGATTGGCTTATTTCGTTTAGCATGATATTATCCAACTCCAACCATTTATTGGCAAATGCCATATTTTTACTCTTCTATAAAGCTGAGTAATATTCCATTTGGGGAAAAAAAATATATATATATATATAGATGGTAACTCTTATATAAAATGAAAATTTATATTTGGGAAAGATGTTTAATGTTGTGAAATTCATGTTCTTCCTTTGTTAAAAATCTTACAACATAGGGTATTTGTGGAAAGTAAATGAGATGACATTTGAACACCTAACACATTGGTTTCTTGTAGACATTCCAAAGAGTTATTTTTTTATGACTTACACCTGTTTCCGGTGTTTCCTAAGTGATGACATCTGCCATTTATGGTTAGCTTAGGTTAGGTTTCAGAGAAACAGACTCTGAGGTAGAAAATTCATTGGGGAGTACCATTGGCATTAACACTTGTAAATAAGTGATGAAAATAGAATTGGGCAGGGGAGATGTTTAATAATGATGTGGGCAAGAAGGGTCTCAGCAAATTCCAAAGGGCATTGGTGCTGAGCTGACACTTCAGAGGTTTTCTTACTTTGAGGCAAAGGGCATGGCTTTTATAGTACCATTGTATACTGATCACCCTTGTGCACTGGGTATAAGTTATGGGGTGGAGCATAACTTGGTTTTGTTTGACAACCCTCTTCAGCTAAAGGCAATTCCCAGAGAGGGACTTAGCTGAGAGCTGTCAGCCACCAGTACTATCTGTAGCTTGGGGAGAGCATGCTTCAGTATTGGAAAGTAGAATGTGGGCAACATACCTCAGCATCTTCTACACTGGCTTGTGTGATATCTTTGGTTAAAAGTGACACATAGCTATTCTTTCTAATTCAATTCATTAGAACAAGCTCATAAGTCAATAAAATTAGTAAAAGGAAGAAAACAAGAGAGGTGTTTATAAAACTTATAAAGTTATAAATTGGAATCTTAAAAAGTAAAAGAACTGATTATGTGCAAGATTGAACTATTGAGAAAGATGAACATAGGTTTTGCAGATAATTTATGTACTCGTGTCAGTACATAAGTGAACATGGGATACAAGTGGAAAGTAATAGTGATAGTTTTATAAGTTGAAGTGTGGATTTGATATTGTGAATTTAGTTATTCATTGATTTATTCTAAACTGTTTATATAAATTTATAAAGATTTTGCTGTCATAAAAATCAGTCTTTGTCAGATTTGGAAGGGAAAGTCACTCTAGAGTCAAGATCCATTGATCTTCAATATGAAAATTAGAGGATAATTTATAGAAATTTATAATAGAAGTTTGTTATTCATTTTAGAATAATATGTCTAAGTGATTCACTATTAAAAGTGACTTAGAGTTAGGTAAGAATTTGTTTAATAAACATGCTTAAAATAAATCAGACTGCATGATCAAAATTAAAAGAACAGTAACAGTGGTTGCAACAACACACTGGGGATAATCGTAAAATTTCCAAAGATGCAAGTGCTTCATTCCAGGTAAATTAATCTTTGCTTTTTGGCTTGATTTTTTTTTTTAAATCTTATAGTATTATAGAAATGTATTGAGTCCATATATGCATGAATAGAAAGTAACTTTGGAGAAAAACAAAACTTCCAAAGGAGAAAATATATGGAGTCCTAAGTGCAAATAAACATATCTTGATTTCTGGTGTTAGTGAGCTAGAAAATTTTAATTTCTGAAGTTTATAATCTAGAAGATCAAATTCTATTAAGAGGTAGAGGTATTTTCTATTTCTCATTCCCATGTTTCCCAATCTAATAACCTATAATGTCAGAGCCGAGTCTGAAAAGTATGGCATTTTATTTCCTTTAGAGATCACAGAATGCTGGCTATTGATCTGATTTTTCCCAGCATGGTCCTCAACTAAGATTATCTTTCTTTGTCATGGAGCTTTATTTTCCCTCTCCTTTAAAAAAAATAACAATAACAATAAAATAAAAAGACCTGCAGTTTTTTGTTGCAGATATTAGTGACTCTTCATATCACACATAATGCCATGAAAATATAACAAATATAAAATAGATATTAAAATTGACAAATTAACACAATGCCCTGCATCCTTACGATAATCCCATACCCAGAATGTATGTTTTGGTTGACTATATTCAAATGAACAAAGTAAGGCTTGTAAAATGGACAGAGAAGTTTGTCTTTTCCAAATGTGATATAACTTTGAGGCATTACCTGATTTTATCAAATTTGGAAAACTACAGAAATTGAAGAGTCACACATGTTTTGCTTTGTCAATTGCAGAAAAAATGAAAGTGGATCATCTACCCAGCATTATTATCCTGCCATGATCCTGACCATATTGTGGTCCACAGATAATAAACCAGGAATTAAGTATGGTATCCCAATACCATACTTACATGTTACCTAAGGTGGTCATTGTTTACTCAATTCCAAACTATGATAAAGTAAAAAAAACAAAAACAAAGAAATAAATGATTCTGTTACAACAGATTTTAACAAAAATTTGTATAGTGTTTAATAGTATTAAAACTTCTAAAATAATTTAGTTGTTGGGCAATCTGATAATGATATGTATCAAGTTTTTATTATTTTTATTTAATAAGGCTTGAATAAATTGCTATTTTGTGGGCATCCTTACTAGAAAGTAATTAAGATGACATATTTGCCACTATTTTTAGAAAAACAGAGTTGAACTTATTTCATTAATACAAAATGTTATAGAATAATAGATTTCAGTCTTATATTTTGTCACATGACCACATGAAACACATACACATACTGGAAAAGAAGGGAATTCTTATTTGCTGTAAGAATGATTTCTACTTTAACAAGATGGTGGAATTTTTTTTTATTAATATAGACAAGGCAAATAGATTTGAGATGATCTCAAAATTCTATGGATTTTGGATGTAACCTCTCTTTGTGTCAGTCCCCAAGTTTTGATTGGTGGTTATTACTTGTTTCTGTTCTATTAAAATTAAAAAAATATTTTTGTTAAGTTATATGAAAGACTAGGAGGCAACTGGTATGAAACAAATCCATCTCAATTAAGAAATATAGCAGATAACACCAAGTTGGTAGACTGCCAGGTTTCCATGATTTAGTAAGGCAGGAACTGAACTAATGAGGAAGGATAAATCCTGTGCCAGACGGTGAGAGTGTAGGGCTCAGAGTCCAGGAGGCCATACTACTTGGACATATGAATATGACTAATGAACAGATCGAGCCAAAGAGAATCTGTGCCTTTGGTAGACCTGCTACCCCTTAGTTCGCTTCCTGATTGGCAAAAAAAAAAAAAAATGGTTCTGGGACTTATGCAGCCAGTTTGAAGAAGAGGGTGTAACAGATACTCATGAGGACCTCATAGCTTTGTGCCTTAGAAAACAGTGGCACTGTGTCCATGATTTCCTTCACTTTTACCCTACTAATATTTTTATTAGTTGGTAAAGAGAAGCATGCCTGTTGAACATTTACTGTATTCCATTTTAAGACTTTTACTCCTCCAGAAATAGAAGCTAATTTCTAAGAAGATAAATGAGGAACAGAAGTATGTGATAAGAAAATTGAAATTGGGCTAGAGCTTTTCAGCTAATACAAAATTCTCAGGCATTAAGGGGCTTATATTCTGGCTCCTTTTTATCTACCCAGTAATTCACAAAAGCCATAGATACAAATCAGAAATATTTGTTTATGATTCTTAGAATAGAAGTTATGAAAATTACTCCTATTTTCCGATATTCAAATGTGGTAATGTAACATACTGTAGATTACTTGGCATTAAAAGATTGCCAACTCCAAAGGAGAATCCATATATCAGTCTAGGAAGAACTTCAAACTCTATTCATAATCTCCAACATCCCTCAAAACCTTGGGATTATCCTTTCCTTTCTACTCTGTCTGTCCTAATTCTACCCTCTTGGGTCTGGGTCAGTTAGCACTTTTCCCCCCAATAATAAAACTCTTAGGTTGTTAAGAGAAATCAGAGTGAGTGTTCAATTATTGTGTATATTGAGTATATCAACAGTTCAATTATTCACATACTGTCTATTGCTTAATTAATTCCTTGTTCTTTTCTCCACAGTGCAAAAGTTCAGATTAAATCTTTCTCTTTTCTGGTCTCTAACAATAGTTGGCTATAATTTAAAAATAATAGCAACAGTTTTCCTGTGGTCATATTTTTCTTGAATTACTTCATATTCTGCATCATTTTGTGCTTCCTGAAGACTGGGATCAAAGCTTCCTTTTATTTTTATTTCCCCCAGTTTAGGACTGAACACATAATAAGTAGTAAGTGAATACGAATAGAGTATGATTCATAAAGGAGAATCAATATAACATTTAAAATTGTGTTATAACTAAATGTTATATTGATGCTCAACTTAATATTCATGGGCATGGTCTGAAAAAGTCTTACTCTTCAGTTTCCTCATTAAAAAGGAGGTCAAAAATCCCCATTGTGCTTTCTATGTTTTTGTTCCCATTATTGCTTTAACCAGAGAATTGGGTAAAAGGTCCTGCAAATAGTGCAGTTGCATAGAACCCTGGCTTGGTTGCCTGTATAGTTGTAATTTAGCAACTTTGCAATGGGGAGGTCACAAAATGGAAAACATAGGTTTTTTTTTTTTTTTTTTTAAGCAGACCATCCTGATCACAAAGGTGTAACATGTTTTTCTCTGTCAAAAAAACAGCAAATTGCAGGCTTCCATGATATTCAGTGTAATAGTTCTTTATGCATTATAAGGATTAAAGCTTGATTATATTCCAAATGAGTAGGAAATTTTAAGTCTCTGGAAAGCAATGCATCACCACAGCCCTCCATTAAGACTGTGACTTTGGGGCAGATGGTGACACTCGGGTGCTATTCAGACATTGAGGGAGCAGAGGTTCCTGCAGAGCTCTGAACAACATCAACAATTGTGTCAAAATAGCGGTAAATGCTTTTATTTAATAAGATGGTTATTCAGCACCAGAGGTTGTAATGTCTGTCTCCTCACTGTAACTTCTACTTCACCAGTCTAGACTGAATTTAAATCCATGAACTATTCAATCCCTGCTCCACCTAGCTGTCAAAATTATCTTCTCAAAAAATAAATGTGAACCATGTGGCTCCCTGCTACATTCAAAATACAACCAAATTCTACAGCTCAGAAATCAGTGCCTTTTACAATGAAGCCTCCACTGCTCTCCTTGAAATTTAATCAACAAATATTGACTTCTTGTCTACTGTGTATCCTCACTGTGCTGTCCAGGCATCTGGTTCCACATTTTTCCTCAGACATGCCCCAAACTCTTCTGCCTTTTGTCTTTTTGACGGGTCTGCTCTGTATGGCAAAGCATTTTGTTCTAGGAACCTGGCAAAATTCTACCTATCCAGATACGTTTCAAAAACTGACTTCTCCTGCCTGTATGCATGCAGAGAATAGATTTCTAGCCCATCCTGCTCTCTCCCATTCAATTGTGCCTTCTCAGTGGTGAAGGGCCATGTCTTCTTTGTATCCCCCACAACACTTAGCAAATAAAATAAAGGGTCCTGCAAATAGTGGATTGAATTAAAATCTTAAGAATAGATTTGATAATTTATACATTCAGTTTGTTCATATTGTTTGCCAGAAATGATTTAGGAGAACTGGATCAAATATTTATGAACTGATTGCCTGGCCCCTTATAACTGTGGCTTTGGTAATGGTTTTACTCCAAATTAGTCAAATTGCCAGGTTTATTAAATGGGGTCTCAGGACAGAGGGCAAGAGAATTAGAAGCATTTTCATTATAGATGTTTTAATTTAAATTTTAAAGCAATACTATTGTTTATAAAACATGATATGATTACATGTTTATGTACTCTCCTGAAATGCAGTCATCCAAAAACAGTAGTCTATTTAAAACATGACATTATATGTTACATAAAGTGTACACATAAAAATTTGACTACTTTTATCTACAAATAGCTGTATATATAAAAAAATCTCAACTAGTTAAGAACATACTTATGTCATATTTTGGTATGTATAAGATGTTAAACATCAAAATCCTTGTGATTTTTTTCTTCTCTCCTCATCTCTGAGGTTTGGCTGGCTCATTTTTTCCTCTTTATCTTCCGATTCAACCACATTGAATCACCCATCTCCAGCACACCATCCCAGGGCAGCAGCTTCCAGAACATTCCAGTTAAAGCCATACTCTATTTCTACTGAAGCCCCCAGTCCCATTTGTCTTTCTTGCTCTTCTGCACCACCTGGACCCCTAAGGTGAGACCTCAACATTCTTTGAATGGTTCTTCTTTGGAGTACAGAGCAGGCCTTAGGAGTACTTACTGAGATTTTCTCTGAGAACAGTTCTGTCTCTCTGACTTCTAGAATCTTCCCTCCTCCCAGAAGGTATTTACAAACCTAGAGGGCTTCCCAAATCTCCCTTCTAATGACAATTTTATTTCTCCTCCTAAAGCAGATACATTTATGGGGAGAGGAGGAAGAGTGGGACAAAACATTGTTCCTTCTTGCCCATCCATTGTCATGCAGTGGTGTTCTCTCTAAACAGAACTCATTTAGTTTTCAAAATTGTTGAGAAAGGTGATAGAAGATCTCTTTTACATTGCACAGTTTTGATGCTACCAAATATTTTAAGGATTTATTTTTATAAATTGTTGTAAGTATACTAAAAGTGTCTTCAAGATAAGTATTTTCTTATTCCAAAGCATAATTTTAAAATGTCTTGGGTGTATATGGGTTTGCATGGAGTAAGGGATTAGTTTTGTATTTCTCAAGTTTAAGGGACAGCATATGTGCAAAGAGGGATAGAGCAGGTATTTGTGAAAAACATTCAAGATACATATTTATACAAATAAATGACATTGACCAAGAGTGGTAATGTCTAAGGGGCATAAGCAAAATTGTCATAACTTTATCAGGTTCAAAAAAGAAGGTCTGTTTCTTTTCTTTTTTCTTTCTTTCTTTGGTGCTGGGGATCGAACTCAGGGCCTTGTACATGCAAGGTAAGCACTCTACCAACTGAGCTATATCCCCAGGCCCTAGGTCTGTTTCTATGAAGGAAAATCATTGGTAATTTTGGAGATATTTTTACTTTATATATCTGATCACTCAAAGGAATGTTTATAAATAATCCTAAGAAAATATTTTTAGTGGTACTTTTTGCTGTCAAAAGTAATATTTTTGTATCATATTATCCTGTTTCTGTTTTATGGCATTTACGTTATTAAATTCATATAAAGGAATTATCAACCCAAATGAGTGTAACATGATCTAAATATTTTGCATATAACTTAGCCATAGTTAATTGAAATTGATTTAATGAGATGGTGACTAATGCAGTAGGTAATCATCCGTTATTTATATAGTCTCTCTCATTAATTGCAGAGTAAACAAGGATGGAAGGAATAATTTGGAACAAAGTGTTTAATTTGGGTTACATTGGCAAATGCAACAAAGAGAGTTCATCTTTACTCTGTCACTACTATGCATTTATTAAATCTAGAGTGAGAGGGATTTTAGAAATTATCTGGCACAAATTTTTCACTTCTCTGAGATTGAGGTCCAGTCAAATCAAATGACCGCCTTTATGTTACAGAGATGATTAGGGATTGGGCTGAAATTCCATCCACAGAATTCCTAACTTTGGGTCCAGGACTTTTTTTACTGTATCATATGATCTTTAAAGTAAAATCCAATACAAGTGAGTTTAGATATCTGGGTTCACTACCTATGGTTTTCCAAAGCTTCCCATAGTGTTTAGGAAAGAATAAACTGATATTAGGAAGTATATGACAGCATTTAAATTGGATAATTGGGGTGGGAGTAAATATATATTTGAATCTCTCTCTTCAGCCAATATAGAAGGAAAATTTCATCCAAGATCTCCCTACCAGCTGAGTTCCACGTCTTTCTCCAATTCTCTCTGTCACTATGCTGCTCCTTTATATTTTCATGAAGTCAGTGGGGGAAGGGGTATTCTTTTCAATTCTCTATAAAGCTAAGGTACTGCTATTATTCTGTAGTATCTGGTTCACAAGATTTCCTATTTCATTTGACTGAATGCCTTGTAGATGCATAATATAAGTAGATATTAAAAAGAAAAGACTTGGCAGATAAGAAACGAGAATGTCCATGAATGTTTAAGACTAAGGTCCAATCGTGACTATGGTATGCATGTTGAATTTCTACAGCTTGTGAAAAACTAAAGAATATCCCCAAATTACTTCTATGGAGGAGTAGGACAGGCAGACTAACTTCATTCATTACTGTAGCATAATTACTGAAAGCAAAGCTAAATAATGCAGTGACCATTTTATGTAGCAATATAATGTGAGAAGTAATATGTAAATATTTACAATACTATTAAAACAATTTTTAAAAAGTGGCAAAGAAACCAAACTCACATAATAATATCTTCCAATTTTTTTTTTACTGGAGTTTTAAAAGAATTATTATTTTCAGTTTGACATGACATAAAAGAAAGTAATTGTTTTAATCATTTTTCCTACTTTTATTAACTTTTCATATATTAAAACATTTTATATTGAGTCAAAATTTCTTATTACTACTTGAAAATAAAAGTGTATAAACTTACGGCCCTGATGCTTTCAAAATGTCCACCTTCTTTCTTGAAATCAATAGGCTGTCCTTTTAGCGTCCAGTAGAAAGTGACATCCAAACTAGCATCATGAATTGCTTTGCAATTAAGGACTATACTTTCTCCAACAGTTAACTCTGTTCTTTTAGGAGTAAGTTCTATCCTTGTAGGTTCTATGGAAGCAAAAATATATTAATTAAAATAATCAACAGGGTTTTCCCCATGCAGCCTGTATCATTTTGAATAACAGAAAAAAAAAAGTATATAAGGATTCTATACAAATACAACTGCTCCAGATACATACACCAAATTTTTCACATCTTTATTATTAAGTGAAATCTTAGCTTTTAGGAAGCTAGGATATTTTATTATGCTTTTGTAGATGACTAATGAATTTGGAGTCCCTGGATTTAGGAAAAAACAAACAAAAATGACAAGACACTACAAAGAAACAACAAAACTAGAAGCAACATTTGGCATCCTGGAAGAAGCACTAGAAAAGAGAAGCTGCAGTCTCTCTGAGCAACTTAAAGGATCATCAAGTACATGAAAGGATTAAAAATGCTAAGTAATAGGGCTGGGGTTGTGGCTCAGTGGTAGTAGAGCACTTGCCTGGCATTTGTGAGACACTGGGTTCAATTCTCAGCACCCCATATAATTAAATAAACAAGTCCATGGACAACTTAAGGAGCATTTTTTAAAAATACTTTTTATCTCAGAAGGAAGAATTGCAGGGATGTTTGTGCCTTAAAGGCTCCTAGAGGCTATAAGGCAAAAGAAAGAACGTCCCTCCAAATTACTATCTCAGTGGGGATAAAAATATTATTCTACTACTATACTACTTATACTTACTTTTCATTCCACAAAACACTCTGAATAGAAAAGAGTAGGATGGGTACCTTCTGGATGATTATAAAATTTCATTTTGAATAGATTATGGTTGGTTTAATTAAACTATATAAAGAAAGGCAAAAACACTGAATGAAAATGTTTTTGGAGGAAAAAATATGTTTAACTACATGGTTTGGTTAAATTTTGAAAATGACACATTTTTACTGGGATTAGAGTAACTAATACAGCTATGCATGTAAGGGTGAAATGAGTAATTAAGTGACTGCAATGTGACATGTTTTAAATGAAGTAGGGGGTAATGGAGACACGATTTTGATTTTTTTTTTTTTTACTAATTAGATTCATGGGTATAGATGCCACAAGAAATATGACATGTTGATTAATAATTAGCTTGATTTTCCTACTCTACCTCTATTGATCACAAGAGTATAGTCTGAGAAAGCACCACTCCTCATCACCTATCACTTTCTTTAATATCCAAAGTCCCGAGTAGTTCCTGAGAAGAAAATGAAATCCTAAAACAGGAATGCCACTATAACTATTAGCATTCTAGAGCTCAGATATTCTGTGTGGCGTTCCAAGTTCTGGCTTTATTGAATAAGACAGATGAACATAATATACTGTAGTTGGAATTTTGTGGAAATTGAAGTATACTGAATCACTAAATATCCCATTTAACTCATTATTTACAAAACCTATTATTATGATCATGAAAGTCTGTGGGATGGGCACAGTGGTACACATCTATAATCCCAGAGGTTTGGGAAGATGAGGCAGAAGGATCATGAATTTAAAGCTAGTCTCAGCAATTTAGCAAGGCCCTAAACAACTTAGCAAGATCCTGTTTCTAAATAAAATATAAAAAGAGGTGGGGATGTGGCTTACTCTGGGTTCAATCCCCATTCCCCTCCTTAACCTCTCCACCAAAAATGGTCTGTGGACCCAGCATTACCTCATTATGAAAAGAACAAAATTGATTAGCACACAGAATAAGACATATGACTGGAAGATTGGGTTGGATCCCAGTAACATATATGATATAAATGAAAACATCTTTTAAATTATGTTCTCTCCTACACTTAATGTTTGCCTTTCTTCTAAACTATCATAGAGCTGGGTATTTTGATTACATTTGCATTTCTAAAGACACAGAAAAATTAACAGTTTTATTAGCACTAAGTATGTTCACAATATTGTAAATCATTACTGCTGTCCACAGAACTTTGTTCATTTTCCAAACCTAAATAAATGTCATATTTTTATGGTCAAAGTTTGATTTGGTATATAATACATGCACAATGGGAAAAAAGTCAACGATATAATTCAGTTGTGAAAAATGTCTCTTTGCTTTGCTCCTAAGATATGAGATTATTCTTTTTACTACTAAACAATAATATAGTCTCAAAACCATGTTCTTGGCTTGAAATCTAGTTGTATTAGAACCAGAGAACATATATATTAGAAATAATATTTATCATACTAAAAGTGTAAGTATATAAGAAATTCCATTGGTGCAAACCTCAATGAGCAGCACTGGCACCAATTTATCTGATCTATACCCCCGGCTCCACTACTCATAGATATCCTCTTTTTGATACTCCTCTGGGTCTAAATCCCTAGTTGATATGGCAACAAAGGAATATTCCTTACTGATGTTAAAATTAGTTTTAGTACAGAAAATATTTTTTCTTGTGGTGTTAAGGATGGAGCCCCAGGCCCAATGCACACCAGGCAAATGTTCTACCACTGAGCTATATCCCCAAACCAAGTGGAGGGAAATTTCTTTTATGTTGCTAGTGTTAATATTTTGAGACATTTCAAAAAAAAAAACTTTATAAGTTTTGTTCAAAGCAAAATATTGAATTTTAACCAATAATTGGTTCTTTCCTGCTAGGTTTCCTAAATGATAGAAAGTGACAATTTGGGTGTGTTAATTCTGTTTGTAATATGGTTTAGAAGCAGGCATGTACACAGTTAAGTGCAAACATACACATGTGCACGTCATACTTATTTTCTTATATGGGCATGAAACTAGGCTTGTAAGACATTAGCCACATTTTCTTACCTTTTACAGATACAGATGCTATTATTTCAGCAGAACCAAAGATGTTTTCCCCTCGGCAAACGTACTTCCCTTCATCTGACTTAGAAACATTTAGTATCCGTAGGCTCCCGTCTGGAAGAATAGCTATTCTGAAAATTATTAAAAAAGGTTTTCTCCTGTTTTACTGCAAATCAACTAAATGATAAGAAACTCTGATGAAGTCTCAAAACACTTGTAAGGTGATAATAAATAAGATAAAGCATCACTGTGAAAGTAAGCAGTGACAGTAGAAATGGTTTATCCTTTTAAGACTTTATGCCATAAAGCCACTGAATATCTTCTAATATTCAAAAGAGGTAGGGAGGTACAGGTTATTTTTCTTTTGACAGTTTTTAACAGTTAATTTTAAAACTGGTAGAAAAAGGTGACCCTGAATTTGGTTATAACAACTTGTTCCTAGGATATCACCTAGCAATATTTTAATATTAAGCTTGGGTATTTTACCTCAAACCAAGAGTGACCTCCAAAATCAAATATAAAAAGAAATAGCATAAAACATAGAGGAGGACAAGTACAGAACATAAAATTAATTGTATACAGCCAGGAGATGATTTATGGTGGTTTCTCTGTATTGCCAAAGGTACAGCAAGGGTATGAAAATGCAACCTGGTAACTCAGCTGCTCACACCGCACTTTTTAAACATAAGAACATGATATCCGAGTTTGCATTTGGTCTCTTTAAAGACCTTTGTTAAAAATGGACCTTCATTTTTATATAAAGGTGAAAAATTAAAGCATTATTAAAAATTTTTAGAAGTTCAGTGAAAATGAGGCTGACATTTGGAATTACCACATCCTCCTGTGTATTTATCATTTTAGGAATTTATAGATTTCAAATTTAATTAGTACTTGGGTCCTTTTCTCCTTTCTGTGCTCTTGAAGTGTAACCCATTATTTCACCAGTATATCAGCCTACAAAAGTGAACTGAAACAGAAGAAACTGTTGTGGTTTTAGTTGACATATCATTGGAGTTTGGACTGACTTCTTTTAGAAAAGAGGGAAAAATAGGCTGTGCTGCATGGGGTAAGAACCAGTGACCCTTCTGAATATGAAATACTAAAATTGAATCCTCCTGTTCCTGAGAACAGTTTATTACATAGCAATATGATATTAAACCAATAAAGATTCCAAAATAATGGCTAAATCTGTTCGGTCAAGATTTTTGATACTATCTTAAAATGTACATTCAGTCTTGCTAATCTCTCAGACCTGATGGTTATTTACAATATTGAACTTCATACAATTGTTATTAAATTGTAGATTGTTGAAATATTGCTTATGAATATATACTTACATATTGCCATTAATAAAGATAACACTGAAAAAAACATGGTTTTCATTATGGATCTAATTTGATTTGCAATATGTAAGAAGAAAAACAAATTTAGAAACAAGTCTGACTAGGAAGAGAAAGGTTGATTTTGTAGTTTATATCTAAGAGAGATTAACTGGAGATATTTGGAAAACAATGCTTCTAATAATATATATTATTGTATATAGTCCATTCAAGATGGTCAATGAAAATTTCGGTTCTTTTTTTTTTCTATAAAAATGCTATTTTGTGAACTTATTCCATTTCAAACTCAATGGTAAACATTCTACCAGAGATATATTTGAAAGTAAAACTTACATTCATTGCAAAGAATTCTTCTTGTGAAAATTATAGACTTTGAATTTACCTAAATACTATAATTTTTGCTGATTACTAATATTTTGAAAATATTCTGGATTTTACCAACTGGAGTAAATTATAATATAGTAGGGAAGAAATTTGGCTTAAATATTCACCTGCTTCAAAGAAATAAATGTGTCTTGGACACTGGCAATATTTCAGCTCTTGGTTTAAGATGAATGCTTTTTCACTGACAAGAGGCAGCATATTAAATTCTCCTTTTGTAGATAGTTTACCAACTCCCAGGTCTGTACGTTAGACTACTAATCCAATTGAAGGTATGAAGAATTTTGAATATCATAATGTTTATCTGTCAGGTAACAGTGTCCTTTACTCTAAATCCTGTCTTCTGATTCAAATTGCAAATCTTTATCAGATGAGCTTTTTTTTTAATCTTAGAAAAAGTAGATAATGAGTGTGATTTGCATTATAATGCTGGTTATTACACACATAATTACTTAGATAATTGAATGTTGAATTATTTCTCTCCTGGAGATTCCTAACCTTTTAATCTTCTCCCCTCTGCTGTCAGAGTTTTTCAGATTTGGGGACTAATTCTGCTGAGACATCCTTAGATTCAGAGTAGGGTAGTAAGGGAAGGGAGGGAGGTAGGGAAGGTTTTGTGGGGTAAGGAGAGAATTTAAGAGTTCAAACCAACTTTCTAGAATTAAGAGCCAGTCATGCTTCCTATATTCTGGATTCTAGACTTGGTGTTAATTTCTGCCTAGATATGGAATTGTCTTGGTTCTCACCTTGCCACTAGTTCCTGACACTCTGCCTTGTTAATTCGTCTGGGACACTATGGTGCTTAACTCACCTCACATGCGTTCATTGTTAACCCCTTGACACATATCTCTATTTCCAAATTTCAGGGCCACTTCCTGGACCCTTCATTTCCATGTTTGGCTTCCCTATCAGACACCCCACAACTTGGTATAGACCTTTCTAAGTAGACTGCCTTGGAATACCATCTGTTTACCTTCTGCCATATTACTTAGTGATCATGCTTTGACTCTCAGATTAGATTCTTCTTTTATCTTTTTAAAACTGAGACACAGAAATGCAGAATTGCACATAGTAATGGGTACCATGTAATGTTTTGATATGTACTTCATAATTATCTTTCATTTTTAAACAACAGGAATTTATTTTCTCAATTTGACAGGCTAAAAAGTCCAACCCAGCTGGTCAACCCAGCATGGTTGACCTCTGGTGTGGGCTCTCTTGCTGGTTTGCAGACTGCTGCTTTCCTACTGTGTGCTCATATAACTTTCCCATGGTGTATGTGTGTAGAGAAAGATCTCGTCCTCTTCTAAGGTCACCTATCCTACCCTATGATGTTATTCAACTTTAATTGCCTCTTAAAAACCCTCACTGTTGGGAGTCACAAATGAATTGTGGGCTTGTCTGAGTTATGCCTAAGCAGAGGTGTGCCCCTTGGAGAAGTCTTAGGGTCATGTCACCCATATGAGACTGCTTCATTGCCTTGGCAATGTCCTTCTCAAAGAGAATTCTGTGATACTGTGAAATTCATTGGTTCAAATGCAACTTCACAGGGAGTGGAAAGAGATACCAGTGTGCCCAAGTAATCTTGAGGTGCCAGCTGCCTGTAGGAGGAAGAATTATTGTGCAAGTAATAAGTCCTCAATCGGGCCAACTTCCCCACAACCTCATGCTTCTTGTTTATCTTAAAGAACCCTTCCTCAGGATAAATTCCTTTGGTGTGTTTCAGTATAAATCATTTGTCTTTTCCCTTTGTTAGGATCAGACCCATCAGGTCTTTTTCACTCCTAAAGCCCCTGCTTTAACTAATTCCTTGTGTCTTTTCTCTTCATTTCTTAATACTGTTTTTTTCAGACTTTTATTTCCAGCCAGCCTACCCCTTCATATGGTTTACTCATTCCCTCCCCATGCAGGACACGTGAGCCCTCACAGCAGTGTATTAATACTGGTAGTAGAGCTTCTACACATGCATTTGGTGGGGGACACAATTTTGTTCATAGCCCCTCATCAACCTGCTCCCACATTCCCAGGTTAAGTTAGGGATCATTTCTTCCTTAGCATATTGCCCTCATTAGGAAGTCAAGGAATACTCAGCCTACCATTTTTTCATCCTCCTATTTCACCATTGCTTGGGGCAAGGAAACCCACTGATTGAGTTCTCAGGAGCCAGCCTCATGGGACATAATATAGCATACAGAAGGATGGAAAAAGAATTTGTAGTGGAGAGAAGATGCTTGATCAAGGCATGCCACAATAGGCTTTTTTAAAATATTTTTGTTTTAGGTGGGCACAATATCTTTGTTTGATTTTTATGTGGTGCTGAGGATGGAATCCAGTGCCTCATGCATGCTAGACAAGCACTCTGCTATTGAGCCACAACCCCAGACCCACAATATTTGTTTAAAGATAAAAATTAATTCGTGGAACTTGTAACTTAGCTGATCCAACCTCATTTCAAATATTCAAGAACTAAAACCCAAGAAAGTTAAAATGACTTGGTTAGGCTCATCAGTTATTAATAAGAAATATAATTTGTGGGTGATTTCCCCTGTGTCACTCACCAGTGTGTATTCAGGATAGTTTCTATTGCTGCATAACAAATTACTCAAACTTGGTAAGTTAAAACAATACCTAATAATTAACCGAACATCCATTCATTTCTTCAGAATGCTGAGTGTCTCAAAATGCCGAAATCCAGGTGTGGCCTGGGTAAAGTTTTACCTGGATGCTCTGGAGAAAAGTCGTCTTTAAAGAGCTCATTCTTGTTTTGGAAAGAAATCATTGTGTGTTTTTATTATTAATTTTTAAATTTTTTGTGGGCTGTATGGTGGGAGCTGTTTTCAGCTTCTAGATGTTGCTTGTGTTCCTTGGCATACATGTTCATCTGCCAGATTAGGTTTCCTTCTGATATCACAGTGCATGTATCATGGGATGATTAATAATTAGTACCATAAGCTTTAAAAGTACAGAAGGTTGAGTTTGAATCAGTGCCATTGACTAGTGGGTGTGTAATATTAATCAAAGTTATTTAATCTCTTTCCTTAAATGTAAAACAGTTATACCTAACTAGTTTAGAGAGAGATATATTCCTCTTACAAGGTCACTTTGCATATATTATCTAGTTAATATTTTTAAAGTATTATATTTTACTGGTTATGGTAAACATAATCTAAAATTTATTAAAAAATATAAATATGTGATAAATGTTAAAAGTGAAGATGAAGACTGCCAAGAAATTTTTTAACTCATATACCTGAAATATTTATGTAGTAGGTAAGTTTTTTCTTGGGGAGTAATATTTGCATTAAGAATAGAAGGAGCATTTGTTTGAGGTCATCCTTTTGTGTGGAAAAGCAGAGGCAATAACATTTGCAAAGGCTGAGGTCAGTTGAAATGACCATGAGGTCCTGAAGAGCCAAATGGTCAGCTGAAACAGCAGCAGGGAGTGGCATAGGTAAGAATGGAGAGAGAGTCAGGGCAAGATCAGGTCAGGCCTCATATATTGTGAGTGTCATCTGAAGCTTCCAAACATTTGAACAGCTTTATTGAGTTATCATAAGCATGTAAATTCACCTGTTTAAAGTCTATGCTTTGAAAAGCTTTTGTATGTGGATGGTAAGTCAAAACCATCATTACAGTTAAGATAGTGAACATATAAATAACCCATAAAAGTAACTGTGCTCCTTCACATGCTCTCTTCCAGTCCTCTTTTACCCTATTCCCATCACCAAATAACTACAATCATAGTTAGATTGCATTTTCTAGACTTTTATATAAATTAAATGATACAGTATATGTTATATTACCTTATATATAGCTTATTTCACTCATCCTAAATTAAGATTTATCTAAATGACTACAATTGCCTATTCATTTATTTTTGTTGCTTACTAGTATTCCAATGTGTATGTGTACTACAATTTATTGATCTATTCACCTATTGATGGGTATTTATTTGCTTTCAGTTCAGGTCTATTTACAAATAAAGTGTTCCTGAACATTGATATCTGAGTCTTCTTTGGATCTATTCCTTTATTTCCTTTGGCTAAATACTTGGATCTGTAAAGACTATATCCTCTGGTTATGTTCATGTTTCTCTTTGAAGCTGCTACTGTGATTTTATCAAATGATGACACCACTTTACATTCTTAGCAGCACCAGTATCAGAGAACTCCTAAAGCATTTTTCATGGTCAGTCTTTGAGTTCTAATAATAAGTAGGTAATGGGATCTCTTTGTGATTTTAGGCTGTATTTTCTTAGTGATGAATATGTGCAGTGTCTTTTCATGTGCTGATTTTCCATCTGTAAGTCTTCCTTTGTGAAGTGATTATTCAAATATCAATTTTTACAGAATTATTTCTTATTTTTGAAGTTTGGGAGTTCTCTAATACTCTTAAAAAGAACTTCATTTTCAGACATATGACATGCAAATATACCAGTTTGTGCCATGTCTTGGAATTTTTCCAACAGCAGAAATTCCTAATGTCAGTAAAGTTCAATTTATTAATTTTATTTCATGCATTGTGCTTTTGTTATGTTAAGAAATCTTTTGCCTGAAGTTACAATCTTTGTGTGTTTTCTTATATAAATTTTATAGTTTGTTTATGTCTGATACACTTGAGCTATTTTTTGTTTATGGTATGAGATATGGGTATTTATTCATTTTTCATGTGGCTGTCCAATTGTACCATATTGTGATTTTGAATAGATTATTGATATGGACTAAATGTTGATGTTCCCCTAGATCACATGATAATACCATAATCTCTAATACCGTGGCATGTGGAGATGTGGCCTTTTGGTAATAATTAGGGCATGTGGGCTGCATTACATGGATGGGAATGTCTTTAGATCCTGAGGGATAAGCACTTTGGGGGCCGAGGCTTGTGGTATTGGCATCCATGGTCCTGGAGCTAAAGGTCACAAGTGAAACCTTTTCCTGGTCCTAAGACAAAAGTGCCAGTTATTCTGGGCCTTTGTGTACCGATGGCTACAGTCCTAAGCCCATGGAGTAGGAGAAGTTTTTCCTTAATTCCTGTGAGATGGTGTAATGGGAATTGGGCTCTTGTCTCTGACGACCACTGGTCCTGAAGCTGTAGAACACTTAGCAGCCTGTCTTCACCTTTGTGAAACTTGCATAGGACCAAGGCTTTTGGTAGTATCGGGGAAGTGACTGTTGGTCCCTAAGGTAGGGTGACATCTATAAATAACTGTTGTAACAGCTTGGGTTCTAGAGGCAGGAGAGATCCAATGTGAGTTCCTTCTTTGGAGCAAAGTAATCACACTTAGATCACCTAGCTTGCCAAAATGGATTTAAATCCTATACGGATTGGTATTATTCTGTAGTTAGGACTGCTAGTATGCTGCAGTGAAGGGGGTTGCTGGTACTTTTCTGCTTACCTTTACCCAGCAAGATGGAGTATGCCCAGCCAGGGAACTAGCTTTGAAATTGCTTCATTCTATTCTCTAGGTTGCCTTTCTGACTTTCCATCACTTTTTGGCTGATATCCAAACTCTTCCCTCAATCATTCTCCTCTATAGTTTTTCCTTTTTCATCCTGGTTCTCTGTGGCAGAGTCATACACAGGACATCTGTTTTAGTCAGCTGTTTTGTGGCTGCAAATTAAAGACCTGCCCAGAACAATTTTAGAGGAGGAAAAGTTCATTTGGTGGCTCAGTTTCAGAGGTTCATAAACAGTAGATTCCATTCCTTGGGGCTCAAAGTGAGGCTGAACATCACGGCAGAAAAGTGTGGCAGAAGGAAGCAGTTCACATGATGATCAGACAGTAGATAGAAAGATCTCCACTTGCCAGATACAAATATATACCCCAAAGCCATGCCCCCAATGCCACACCCACCTGCTTTCAGTTACCCCTCAGTTAACCCAATCAGTGAATTAATTCCCCGATGGATTAAGACTCTCACAACCTAATCTCTTCTCCTCTGTACCTTCTTGCATTGTCTCACAGGTAAGATTTTGGGGAACACCTCACATCCAGACCATAACAATATCCATATTCAGTCATCTTGAATATCTCTGCATGAATGATCCACCTAATTATCCACCATCACCAGCAGGCATTGTATGTCACTTATTTCTCTTTTTTTAATCAGCCATTCTCATAAGGTGTACATTTAATGTAGTGTGTTTAATTTGTATTTTCTTGACTGTTAATGATGTTGAATAGCTTTTCATAATTTGATAGTTTATTTTTTGCCTGTGTATGGAGGCTTTTATATAGCATATTCTAGATATTTATCATAGAACTAGAGTTTTTAATTTTGAAAAAGCCTAATCTATCAATGTATCTTCCACACATAGTACTTTTGATAAAGTTTGAGAATGTTTACTGACTATTAGATCATTAATATGTGCTTCTATATTTTCAAATTCTTCCATGGAGTGCATTTTGGTTCTACATAATAGTTGGACTTATTTTAACACAAATCATGGAACTTATTTTGTTCCACTTAAGTACCTGGTGCCTCCTCTTTCCCTCCTATTCTACTGGCTTTCTCTCTCTCTCTCTCTCTCTCTCTCTCTCTCTCTCTCTCTATATATA
>NW_026000242.1:22224628-22227720 GCF_001458135.2 Marmota marmota marmota
TATATACATATATATACATATATATATATATATATATATATATATATATATATATATAGATTTATTCAGTTTTTAATTGGTGCTTTGTAGACATACATAAAGGTAAAATTCACTGTGGTATATTGAAACATGTAGAGAGTATAGAATTGTCAAATCCATTCTGCATTTCCTCATTGTTTCTGTCCATCCTCTGTATTTCTCAATCTCCTTCTACACCACTGATATTTTCTACATCTCCTAAAATTTGCCCCCCACACTTTTACAGTACTTTGTTCTAGCTTTCATATGAGAAAAAATATTTGGCCCATCTCACTTAGCATGATTGTTGCCACTTGTAGTGCTTCTGATAATATGGGCATTTTACCAACAATAATTCTGTCTATCCAAGAACATGGGAGAATGTTCTATCTTCTGAGGTCTTCTTAAATTTCTTTCTTTAGTGTTCTGTAGTTTTCATTTTAGAGGTCTTTTACTTCTTTTGTTAGATTGATTTCCAAGTATTGTGAGTATGGGAGCTATTATAAGTAGGATAGTTTTCCTAATTTCTTCTTCAGCTGATTCACTGTTAGTGTATAGGAATGAAATTGATTTATGGGTGTTAATTTTGAATACTACTACTTTGTCGACTTATGAGTTCTGTAAGTTTTGTTGGCGATTTTTGGGTCTCTTCAATCTAGGCTCATATAATCAGCAAAGAGATAGTTTGAGCTCTTCTTTTCCTATTTGTATCCATCTACTTTCTATTTTTGCCTAAGTGCTCTGTCTAGAGTTTAAAAGATTATGCTGAATAGAAGTGTTGAAAGAGGGCAGCCCTGTCTTTTGGAGGAAAAAATGAAAGAATTTCCTCTATTTAGAATTATGTTGGCCTTGGGTTTGTCATATATAGCTTTTACAATGTTATATTCCTTCTTTACCTAGTTTTTCTAGTGTTGTGAACATGAATGGATACTGTATTTTGTCACATGCTTTCTCTGCATCTATTGATATCATTTGATTCTTGTCTTTAATTCTATTACATTGATTGGTTTTCTGTATGTTGAAACAACCTTGCATCTCTGAGATAGTGTACCATGATCAAATGTGTTTTATCTTTTAAATGTGTATTTGTATGTGATTTCCTAATATTTTATTAAGAATTTTTGCATCTATGATAATCAAAAGATGTATCTGTGTCTAGTTTGGTGTCAGGGTTGTTATGGTTTGGATGTGAGGTGTCCCCCAATAGCACATGTGTGAGACAAGGCAAGAAGGTTCAAAGGAGAAATGATTGGGTTGTGAGAATCTTACCCCAATCAGTGAATCAATCCTCCTGATGGGATTGACTGAGTGGTAACTGGAAGCAGGTGGGGTGTGGCTGGAGAAAGAGGTTGAGTGGGAGTGTGGCTATGGGGTATATATTTTGTAGATGGAGAGCAGAGTCTCTCTGTTTCCTGATCACCATGAAGGAAGCGGTTTCCCTCTCCCACCATGATATTCAGCCTCACCTCAAGTCCTGAGGAAGGGAGCTAGTCTTCTATGGACTAAGGCCTCTGAAACCATAAACCCTCAAATAAACTTTTCTTCCTCACATTTGTTCTGGTCTGATCCTTTAGTCACAGCAGTAAAAAAGCTGACTAAAACAAGGGTGATGCTAGCTTCATAGAAGATGTTTGTAAGAGTTCCCTCCTTTTCTACTTCATGGAATAATTTGAGGATGATTGGTGTCAGTTCTTCTTTAAAGGACTGGTAGAACTCGGCAGAGAATCCATCCTATCCTAGGCTTTTCTTAGTTGGTAGATTTTTGATGGTGTCTTCAATTTCATTACTTGAACTTGATCTGTTTAAATTATCTATGACCTCCTGGTTCAATCTGGGTCTCTATCAATGCCTTCAAGATTTTCTCATTTATTATAGTATAAATTTTGGAAATAGTTTCTGGTTATCCTGTATTTCAATAGTAGCTGTGGTGATATTTCCTTTGTCATCATGAATCTTAATAATTTGAGTTTTTCCCTGATTTTTTAGGAAATCACAAATCAACTATTTTGGTTAGTTTAGCTAAGTGTTTCCCTTTCTTTTCTGATTTTGTTAAAAATTTCAATTTCATTGATTTTGGCTCTGATTTTAATTATTTCCTCTTTTCTCCTGATTTTGGTGTTGATTACTTCTTTTCCTAGGGCCTTGAGATATAATATTATTTATTTGATGACTTTCTATTCTTTTAATGAATGATCTCAATACTATGATCTTTCTTCTTAGAATTGCTTTCATAGTGTCCCGGAGATTTTGATGTGTTGTATCATGATGAATTCTCACCACTAAGTATTTTTTTTTATTTCACCTGATTTCTTCTTCTGTGAATCCATAACATTTTATTTAGTCTCCAGGTGTTAAAGTAGGTTCTTTTTAAATTTTATAATATCATTGATTTCTAATTTCATTCAATTGTTTGAAAGAATGCCAGGTATTCTTGCTCTTTTTAAATTTTTTTTATTTGAAGCATTATTTTGTGGTCTAAGATGGGGTATATTTTAGAAAATGAGCGTGTGCTGCTGAGAAAAGTTTATTCAGTCACTGATGGATGAAATATTCTTCATATGCCTATTAAATCTAAATTATTGTATAAGTTCTTTTTTTTTTAGTTTAAAGAATCTATGCAGCTGCCAGCCGCGCAAGCACCGTACTCAGGGCTGAATTCTGGGTTCGAGACGGGGGAAGGAAGCGGTCCATCTCGGTTCTCCACACCGGTCAGACCACAGAGGAGGCCAGCAGCCACCATGTTGGTAAACTGACGTCACCTCCCCTGTTTTCGACTGACTGCAGCTCATTCAGCCATAGATCAGGTAATTTCAGGCTGCAATTCGCCTGCGGCTTGCAGACAGATTGCTAGGGTTCAGCGCCTGGGTGCTTCTTAGAACCTGATCTTATCGGAGAGAACACCGAGCGCGGGGCGGCCGAGTTCCGGCTCCCGGAACCGTCCCGGAACCGCCCTGGCCCAGGGCTGTGGAGGCTGCTTCTTGGACCCTGCCCCTATCAGAGCATACACCAAGCACTAAGCAGCCGAATTCCGGCTCCCGGAACTGAGCCCGCGGGGACTGCTTCTTGGAGCTTAC
>NW_026000242.1:22230817-22268582 GCF_001458135.2 Marmota marmota marmota
GCAGTGTCCCTGTAGCATGCTCTTTTTAGGTCTTTAGGGAATAGACCAAGAAGGGGAATAGCTGGGTCAAATGGTGGTTCCATTCCCAGCTTTCCAAGGAATCTCCATACTGTTGAAGCTTGTTTTTCAAAAATATTTTTTAAAAGCAAACTTTAAAACATATACCAAAATATTATTAATGCCTACTGAATTCATATGCCAGCAATGACCAATACTTGGTCTTCTTATTTCATCTACATTCCTGTCTCCTTTCTACTTCTCTAAAATCCAAATTATTTAACCCACAAATATTTTACATGCATCTGTAAAAGGACTCAAAATAACAAACATAAGTTGGGGAGGGGGGAGGGTGGAGGATGGGAAAGGCAGCGGAGCACAACAGACACTATTATGGCAATTTGTAAATCAATGGATGTGTAACTGATGTGATTCTGCAATCTATGTATGGGGTGAAGGTGGGAGTTCATAACCCACTTGAATCAAAGTGTGGAATATGATATGTCAAGAAATTTGTAATGTTTTGAACAACCCACAATAAAAAATTAAAAAAAAAAAGAATCTATGCAGTGGTGAGAGAGGCATGTTAAAGTCACTCAGTGTTATTGTGTTCTATTTAATTCATTCTTGAAATTGAGGGTTTGTTTGGATATAGATTCACCATTGTTTGGGGCATAAATATTTATGATTGTTATACCTTGTTGATGTGTAATTTGCTTAAGCACTATGAAATGTCCTTCTTTGTCTCTTCTGATTAACTTTGGCTTAAAGTCCACTTCATCTGATATGAGAATAGAAACCCCTGATTGTTTATGAGATCCATGTGAATGATATATAATTTCCTATCCTTCCACCTTCAGTCTCTGGATTTCTTTGCCAATGAGATGAATCTTTTGGGGAAAGCATATGGTTGGGTCTTATTTTTTAATCAAATCTGTCAGCTCATGTCTTTGATTGATGAGTTTAGACCACTTATATTCAGTATTATTATTGAGAGATAATTTTTCTCATCATTTTAATTTTTTTCTAGTCTTTAATTTGAATTAGTTTCTCTGACTTAGTGTTTGTTATAGTTTGGATGTGAGACCATGCAAGAGGGTTCAGAGGAGAAATGATCAAGTTGTGAGAGCCTTAATGCAATCAGTGAGTTAATACTCTGATGGGAATAACTGGTAGCTAATTGAGGAGGGGGAGTGGGGGCATGGGGGCATGGCTTTGGGATATATATTTGTATCTGGTGAATGAAATCTCCCTGCTTTCTGATCATGATGTGAGCTGCTTCCCTCTGCCACACTCTTTAGCCATAATGTTCAGCCTTACTCAGAGCCCAGAAAAATGGAGACAACTGTGTTTATACTGAGACTTCTGAAACCATGAGCCCTCAAATAAAGTTTTCCTCCTCTAAAACTTTTCTGGTCAGATTTTTTAGTCACAGCAGTTAAAAAAAATGACTAAAATACTATTCTACAGTAGTTTCTCCTGCTAGTTATTTTCATTTATTAATTTCTTCATGAAATATTTATTGAGTATGTTTTATAGTGTAGTCTATCTGGTTATGAATTCTTTTAACTTGTTTATCATGGAAGGTTTTAATTTCATTTTCAATTCTGAAGCTTAATTTTGCTGCATATGATATTCTTGGTTGGCATACATTTTCTTTCAGAGTGTGGTATTTATTTCTCTAAGACTTCATAGTGTTTGGGGTCAGGGTTGAGAAAACAATTGATATTCAGGTTGGGTTTTCTCTAAATGTGACACATAATTTTTCTCTATCAGCTTTTAGAATTTTATCTTTATTATGTAGGTAAGGGATTTTTATAATAATGTGCCTTGGGGTGGGTCTATTGTAATTTTGTATATTTGGAAACCTGCATGCTTTCTATATTTTATTTTCTATTTCATTGAAAAGACTATATATTCCTTTAGTTTGTATTTCATAGCCTTCATCTATCCTGATAAATCTTAAATTTGGACTTTTCATGTTATCCCATATTTCTTGAATATTCTTTTCATGGTCTCTTCACATCTTTTCTTGATGGTCAACTTTGTTTTCAGGATTATGTATTTTGTCTTCATTGACTAAAACTCTATATTCTAAGTGGTCTAGTATTTTGGTGGTGCTTTCCATTAAATTTTTATTTCTGATGGATTCTTTTTCAGAATCTGATTCCTTTTTGAACTGACATTTCATTTCTTGTATTTTCTGTTTTCATTCCTTACGTTGTTGTTTACCTCATAGTTCAGTTTAACTATGAACTTTCTAAATTCATTCTCTGACATTTTCTCCACTGTGTTGTTAATGGATTCTGTTATTGAGGTATTTGGGGTTGTTCCCTTGCTTTTTCATATTTTTGTCTGCCCATCCATCAGTATGAATCTGGGGCAGTACAGTTCCTATCCTATGAACTTATAGTGTCCTTGAATATTTCCAAAACACCATAGTTTTGGGGGAGACAAATAATAACAACACCAATTCAAAGAATATATAGCATTACACTAACTGCTCGAGTTCCCACCATGACATCTACAATGTTAATTGGCACAATAAATAGAAATACTATGATAAGCAGTTACCTACAATAAAATAGTTCGCAATTTCAAAAGGTAAACAGGGAAAATGCAGAAGGAGATGTATGATGTGATGATTATGAAGAAGTAGGAGAGACTATAGAAGTAAAAAAAATAAGGAAGCATGGAAATGAATATCATAGAATTTGACTTCTAGCAAAAGAAAGGGAAGGAAGAGAACCAAGAGATACAGACAAGAGAAAAACAACACAAAATAGAACCAAGATATACTAATCAAAAACTGGTAACCCTCAAAAGACAGTCATGAAAAAAAGACTTTCAAAAAGTTAGAAGTGAGAAAAAAGGGAAAATACACACACACATATAAAAATGTCTACAGTCAATTTAAAAAAAAAAGGTTCTTGATTAAAAAAAAATTGAGGAATTGTTTCCATTGCAGTGGTCAAAATTGTCAATGAGAATAGATTTTTTTTGTCTGTTCCTAAATGTTTTTCTTACCATTTTTTTTTTCCTTGAGGTATCCCCTGCATATAAGAGTAGTGACTTCAGGCTGTCACATCCTTTCTGTTTTTGTGTTGCTGATTAAACTGACAGCTGGAGGTCAAAAATTCTTGACTTCCTTTCTCAGCAGTATGAGGTAGAGTGGGGTTCTGTGAGAAGAGTTCGGAGCTTTGGAATGTGGGGTTTAGGTATAGTTAGGCTCCAGGGGTTTGTTGAATGGTGATTGGTCTGAAGACTTTAAATCATTGTACCTCCCAGGACCAGAAGCTGCCCATCCATGTTGGGAGACTGCATGCCAGAAGTTTCCCTTTGGCCCTTTGCCACATGAGAGGAACCGATCCTTTACTCACTCTTCCACCTAAGGATCACACTATTCCCAGCCTCCTCAGCTCAGTCCTCAAGCAAACAGTCATAGCTACATCTTTTTCAAATTGTCCAGCTGATCCTACAAGCCACTAGACTCAAAATGGGCAGGGATAGGGGGAGACCAGGCTCTCTCTGGTCACTGTGAATCCCATTCCCCTGGTCTCCTAGGACCACTGAGTTGTGTGGTAGGTGTCTGCTAGGTCTGGGCTCCTGGTCTTGCTCCCACAGCTGCTGTCTTCCATAGTGAGGTAGCAATATGGGGCCTGCCTTGGCTCTCTACAAACAACTGGGAAATACTACTAGGATATAGTGTGATACACCCTCTGGATAAGTTTGACAGTGACTGTTATCTGTGATTTCTTGGTATCAAGATATACCACACTACCACTTGAAATGCAAATTCCCTTATACTCCATGCTTTGCCTGTGGTGGATCATCTCTTGCCATTGCCAGTGGTGGGATTTCTTCTTTATTTTATTGTATCCAAACTTCTGGGTCCCCAAGCTGTTCTGAGAGTCCAGTATTAAATGCCAGTAAAATCCCTCTTTCACCCACCTTACTGAGATGCTGTTTATTTGCTTTCTTGGTCTCATGCCATGAAGCAGCTTGAAAAGCAAACTCCTCCATCTTCCAAGCCTCCAATTTCATTCTTCTTTATGGCTGAATAAAATTCCATTGTGTACATATAGCACACTTTCTTAAACCATTCACCTATTTTTTGGGCACCTGGGCTGGTTCCATAATTGGGCTATTGTGAGTTGTGGTTCTATAAACAATGGATGTGGCTATGTCACTAAAGGATGTTTATTTTAGTTGTTTTATATAAATATAAAGAAATGGGATACCTGGGTCATATGATGGTTCCATTCCTAGTTTTATCTTCCTCCTGTATTTTTAAGAAAACTCGTATTACATACCTTTTTTTTTCTGATCCACTTTGAGGTTCAATTTTGCACAAGATTTGGGTTAAATTTTTTTGGGGGGGGAGCAGATTTTGAATTGCTCCATCCAGCATCATTTTCTTCCATTGAATTGCTTTTTAACTTTGTCCAAATTAACTTGGCATGGTCTATCCTATGATCTAATGTCTACTGCTTAATCCAAACACTTTATTGATTATTTTAAATATATATAATTCTTAATATTAATTTTTCTTTGTTCTTTTTTTGTCAAGATTGTTTTGACTAAAAAAAATGCATCTGGGATCTAAGAACTATTGTCTATTATTTTCTTCTACTTTTTGGTCTGGGCATCATGATGACCTTACATAAAGAATTGGGTAGTATCTCCAGAAGAGTTTTCATAAATTTGGGATTATTTCTTCCTTAAATGTTTGGTGAAATTCGCTAGTAAAACATTCAGGACTGGGATTTTCATTGTGGGGAGAGATTTTAATCTATAAATTCAATTTTTTATTTTAATTTTTAAAATTTGTTCTAATTAGTTATATATGATAGCAAAGTGCATTTTGATTCATTGTACGCAAATAGAGCACAACTTTACATCTTGTATAACCAGAGAAATTAAAAGTCACACTACATGTGTAGTCATACATGTACCTAGGGTAATGATGTTAATCTCATTCAACCATCTTTTCTACCCCCATGCCCCCTCCCCTTTGCCCAACCAAAGTTACTCCATTTATGCCTCCCCACTCCCATTACAGTTCAGCATCTACTTATCAGAGATCATTTGGCCTTAGGGTTTTTTGGGATTGGCTTACTTTGCTTAGTAAAGTAACTCCATCTATTTACCTGCAAATGCCATAATTTTATTCTCTTTTAATCTTGAGTAATATTACATTGTGTATATGTACCACAGTTTCTTTTTCCATTAATCTATTAAAGGGCATCTAGACCATAATAGCCAAAGCAATCCTTAGCAAGAAGAGTGAAACAGGAGGCACCACAATACCAGACCATAAACTGTATTACAAAACTATGATAACAAAATTGGAATGGTATTGGCACCAAAATAGACATGTAAACCAATGATAGAGAATAGAAGACACAGAGACAAACCCACATAAATACAGTTATCTCATACTAGACAAAGGCACCAAAAACATACATTTGGAGAATCCACAGCCTCTTCAACAAATGACGCTGGGAGAACCGGAAATTCATATGCAGCAAAATGAAACTAAACCCCTATCTCTCACCATGCACAAAAATCAACTTAACATGGATCAAAGACCTAGGAATTATACCAGAGACCCTCTGCCTAATAGAAGAAAAAGTAGGCACAAATCTTCATTATGTCAGATTAGGACCTACCTTCCTTAACCAGACTCCTAAAATACTAGAAATAAAATCGAGAATCAATAAATGGGATGGATTCAATCTAAAAAGTTTCTTCTCAGCATAAGAAACAATCAATGAGGTGAAGAGAGAACCTATATTTTGAGAGCAAATTTTTGCCACATGCATGTCAGACTGAGAATTAATGTCCAGGATATATAAAGAACTTGAGAAACTTAACACTAAATTCAATTTTTAAAAAGAAATATGAAGCTACCCAGATGATCTATTTCTTAAATTAGTTTAAAAGATTTTTAAGCTGAAAAATGTAAGAAAGACTTCCTTTTTTACTTATGTAACTACAATTTTTTTCTTGGCTTTTGATCTGGCTTAGCCGTGGATAAAGTATATTTGTTCAGTATCAAGAACAGGTCAATTCTAATAAATCATCACCTCTTGGGTATATTCAGGTTTTATCACCATATACTGTACATTTAAGTAACTCATTAAAAATGACTTATTTTGTTTTATGAGTTTTTCATAATTGCCTCTCATTATTATATTTGGTTTAGGAATATAAAATTTCCATTATTTGACTATTCGGCTATTTTTTTTTTTTATTCAACTACTTTAAGCCTTCACCTGTACAAATACCTTCTTTCTATCAATTGATGTATATTTAATTTAGATTCCAGACCTATAGCCACTTTGGTCACTTTTTTCTGGACATGATTTTGATTGTGTCTCTTGTATCCAAACTCAGCCTATGTGTAGACGCCAAGTGGGTCAGTGGAAGCTGAGGTTCAAGGAGGTTAAGTGGCTGGGAAGGTTTGGTGGACCTGTCAGTTCCTTTGGTGTGAACAGGGACTGTATTTGGCTATTTTTTAAGGTTAAGACAGATTTAATGATATTTCAGATGGCAAAAATAAAAGTAACGACTGATGTCAGAACTGAGGCAAGCCTACCACTCCCTGCCCCTCCAAAAAAGGATATTTACTGGTAATATACTTTCCTAGAAAAATAATCATCTAGTACAAATAAGTCAACCCATGATTTAACTTATACAAATTCTGTATTTTGTTTGCAGTTCTATCCTCTTACAATTTAGTTACAATGGGATAGATACTCAATTGTGTACTATATATTATCATGCACACAAGTTACTATATATAGTTTACTATATAGATATACATGTATATATTTCAATTCTACCTTGTTGGAGGCACTACATCTTTGAGTCACTTTATTATAGTAGCTTAGCCAGAACCTAACTAATTGAAAAGTTGTAACCTGGAAGAGTAGTGCTGCTATGATAAACACCTAAAACTGATTTTCTTAATGCTTTGGTACTAGGTATCAAAAACACAAACATCACAGATTGAGAAGCTAGTGTCAAACAATCTAGCTAAAACTTTTGGGGTAGATCATGAGGTTTTTGAGACTGTTGTATATAAACTAGTTAAAAATATTCAAAATAATTTTGTGTGTAGTATGTTCCTTGTTGCTTCTAGCAGTCTTTGAAAAAGCGTGAGCAAGACTATGTAGGCTAAATGAAGTAAACTTCAGCTCTGGGATAAGAAATTTATGTAAGAATTCAGGTTTTGGATGGAAACTTTTTTTTTTTAAGTCAAAACAGTCAGTGATAAGTTTGTAGATCTTTCTTGAGTATTTTCCATTAAGCTTTGTCAGTCATAATAAAGAACAAAGGGTGTTGCCTTTTCTACTCACCGTAACTATTTCAGAGGACCTTTCAGAATTATCATTTAAAATGACTAGAGGTAATCCAAATTCAGAAGGCAATGACAAAATCAAATACAGAGCCTTCAGATAAATATCTAAAAGGATTTGATTATTTTTAACCTGCAAAATGGCAATTTTCAATTGGTTCAACATTATTGTTTTATAAGAATTTTGTGCTCCAGTACTTCTGCAGTACTATGTAAGGAGGAAGATCATGCTGATGTCAGGAACAGAGAAGTTGCATGCTACTCTAGGTGAGCCTTCTTTGTGATATTCAATAGCTTATGTCCTCAACTGACCTGATATGTGAGGCTTCTAGTCTACATGTGGTGCACTTAGCTGATTCCTCACTCAGTACCACTAGCCAGTGACAAGGGATCTTCTGTCTATCATTCACTGTGAGTCAGTGGGAGAGTTCTTTAATATATCAGTTTGATTCAGGGATCCAGGATAATGTGGTTCCTCAGTTACCAAGACAGAAAACATTGCATATGGTAAAGATGCAATAACTCACAACACTGTATCAACTGAATATAGGCACATGGCCTCATCTGATCTCAGAATAGTAAGGAAGCATAATCTTGCCATATGTCTGGCAGGAAAAAAAAATGAATGGTGACAAGCACTAATACTTATTATATGTCTTATACTGGGCCAAACATGGCAGAAGATGCAAAATATGTGTTAAGACACAATCTCTGTAAAGTTGTAGGAATTCAATTTTTCACACAAGGACTGCAGAATGGTAATATTATGTATCACACTATAATTCTTCTGCAGTTCAGAAGAATTCTGTAACTCATGGACAAGATGTGATATGGATCTTAAAGAACAGATAGGGAGAAATAAATAGAAAAGTGTTTCTAGAAAGAAACAAAATGAATAATGGAGGAAAAATTTAAAAGTACGTATAGTACATTAAAATATGGAACTAGAGAAATAGACCAGAGTATGTAGTAATTTTACTTAAGAAAAGTTAATAAGGTTTGGAAATCCATGAAGACAACTCTGTTGTCAGTAGCCATCAATCAATAGTGCAGAGGAGCAGGTGCCATTTTCCTTGTAGTGGGAAGGGTCTTGGGAATTTTGCTACAGAACATTGAGAAGAGATTCTTGATTCTATCTGTTTTGTGGATAATGGAAGATGATATAAATATTGGTTCATTTTGGTTTTGGCTGTACTTAATTTCTCTGGACAAGGTTTATTCTTCTTTAGAAAATGAGAACCCTTTATTTTTTTTTTTTAACATAAGTTGAGGATGTGGGTATAAACCAGCAGAGGTGAGAACCTAGACTAGAAAGAGCAGCTAATACAGAGGCTTTCTTCTCTCAGTGCTAAGAGCCTGAGAAGTGATCTGGGTTAAGCATGTAGGTCATCTCCTGTGCCCCACACGACCTCTGCCAATATCCCCAGAACAAAATGGATATGCAAGATCAACGTGGAATTAACTTTAAGCCCTCCTATACCCAGTCCTCTCAATTTTTTGTGGAATGAAATAACCATCCTTTTTTGTAACAGAGATAATTATAACACAATTATAATTGTCTCCATTTAGCACTTATCTCCTTCAATCTAAACAGAGACTTGAAAGACTGCTAGGAATTTGCCTGCTGGAAGTAGGGGAAAGAGTTTAGTTTGATCCATCGAATACTCACTGGACAGTTTCTAAATTTCACTGTGGAAGGTTTCTTGGGTACAATTGTCAATGTGATGCAGTTTCTATCCTTAGGAACCACAAGGTAAAGAGGAAGAGTTAGCCAAGTGAACACATATCAGTGCAATCAATTTTGGAAAGGAAGCATTCCAGAGTACAGAAAAGGGGCAGTTAATCAACACAGGAGGAAAGTGTATATAGTGAGGGAAGGCATCTCAGAGGAGGTGACATCTCACTTGAAGGTTGAAAATGACTTTAGCTTTATCTTTATCCTGGTTTGGGAAGGAGATAGATAAAACGACCTATGGATACGCATATTGAATTTTTTCCTAATTATATGAACTCTCATTATTTTTCATTTAAATTGCACATTGCCTCTGGATTGAATTTCTTAAATTATCGATCTCATTACTCTTTTTCTTACTATTTTCATGGTTTCCTACTGCCTACAAAATAGCATACACAGTTGAAGAGCATTACCCATGGCCATTGCTTCTGTCATCTCCCTCTCTGAACTCTATAGTGCTCCAAACTGTCTTGTAATACACCATCAATATGTTTATAAATTACATAATTATTAAGCAGATGATAATTATTTCATTATAATTAGACATTATAATGAAAACGAGATGGCAAAGTGAATATATTATAGAATTTTCTCCCTGCTTCCCCTGATGGATCTCATGAATATTCTCTGAACTGTTCAAACCTCTATTTGGAGACCACTGCTCTACTCACTTCACACCACATACTTTCAATGGGTAGATTCCATCTATTTATAATGGTACCAACATAAGATCTGCCTGAATTCATCCCTATCCTCTTTAGTTAGAATTATTCCTGCCCTCATTTTTGTTTCCTTAAAACTTCATCAAAGCATTTGTTGTATTTTTCCTTGGTAGAAAACAGACAAGTTGTATTACCTCTTGAACACTAGAGTGTTTACACTTTCAAGGGCCAAAATAAAATTAGCTCCAACAATAAAAACAACAACAGTGTTGAAAATAATACATTGTAACATGGTAATAGTAAATCACACCTCTTCTATTTTTTTCAGAAAACAGTTACCAACATAAAAATACAAAAATTTAACAGTTGTATTAAAATTTAATTATCAAGTTAAAAATATAACTTTTTAAAATATTATAAGAAGAATATCTACGTGGTATTCAGATACATTTTACTGTTTTGATATAATGTGGGATGGGATATTTAAAAATCAGTGAGCCTAGAACTTACAAAGGTCTTAAAATTGTTCTGCTAGCCACGAACACTGACTGATCACTTGTAATGTGTAAGGCACGATACTAATTTTCTTTTACAAAAAGCTGCTAATCACTATGTGAGTGGAGTACTGTAGTTTGCTGATGAGAAAATGGTTTTATTACCACCTCTGACCTTATTCAAAGCTATTCTGCAAGTGGCAGGGTCCTGATTTTATTCAGGCTCTTTGATTTGTCATTGTTTGTCTATTAGAGTCTTCCTAATTTGTAACCATTTCAGTGGTCATCTTTATAAACAACATAATAACTAGCCTAGTGTTTTTCAAGTACTAAATCAGACCAAATAAAGCACTAGACTACACTTTATACATGAAGAAAATTGAAGACTAGACCACATCAAAGTCTTTTTTAAAAATGCAGTGGTGGATAGTGTGTTTTGATAACATTTACTAAGCATTTATGATTTGCTAGACCCTGTACAAAGCATTTCTGATTCATAAACTTACCTTAGTTCTTACTAAGATCCCAGGATATATGATTACACTTGTATGATAAAGAAGAGGAAGAACATTCAAGTCAGAGAGGGTAAAATGTGCAGGGTTTTAAAGTAAGCCTGCTAGATCCCAATTTATTCTTTAGGCCACTATGCAATGACCTGAAGACATTTTCAAAAGAAAGCTTTGCATAAGATCACATGCTTACTGGCAGTTCTGACCTACAATAGAAGCTGACAGAAGGGGAAACTCAAGGGTAACAAGACAAGACACATGTTCCTTACAGATGATGGAAATGAGAGAAATTCATACTCTTTAACCCGATCAGTAAAATCTTTAAAAAGCTAAGGGCAATATACACTCATGGAGGGCTGTGCTGTCACCATGCTCTTCCCTTTAGATGCAGTTTAGCTGGAAAAAAAGTGAGCTGACCCAGAGAGACATGCATGACAGCTTTTAGAAAGCAAGGCAGAAAGCTTAAGTGCAAAAGTTACTGTAATTAATGGGCCTCCACCCCTGGCTCTCAGCATCTCTGCAAGCATCCTAACAAAACTGCAGAGCTTTTTGTGCTGAGCCTCCGAATAATTGCAGAACCTCCAGGCTCTGAAGGAAGACTAAGAAGGAGGGCACCTCCTTGTCAGCTGGATGCAGAAGGTGCTTGAGATTAAAACAACAGACTTGCCCTTTTTCTGAAGGCCACCACCAGAAGGATTTGTCACAGGCATATCAAACTTAACATATCTTAAACTACACACATAATCTTTTTCCTTCCCACTTTGCTGTTCTCTATTTTACATGAATTTTTATGGAAGATTCTAAATGTGTATATGCCCCCTTTTCTGTGATAATAACCATCATAAAATTCTTTATTTTATAATGAAGCCCAGAGAAGCAAAAGCTATTTATTTTTTAAAACTCAGCAGTCATCTAAAGTAACTCAAAAGTCATCACTTTTTCCTTTATTACAAGTGGGTGAAGTCTTATCTATTCTACTTAAAAAAATAATTTATTATTTATTTAATTTAGGCATATATAACAGCAGAATGCATTTTCATTCATTGTACATAATTGTAGCACAACTTTACATCATTTACAACCAGAGAAATGAAGTGTCACACCATATGTGCAGTCATACATGTACCTACGGTAATGATGTCCATCTCATTTTACCATCTTCCTGCCCCCATGAACCCTCCCCTTCCTTTCCTTCCCTTTGCCTAAAATACCTCCATTTTTCTCATGTCTCCCCCCATTACAGATCAGCATCTACTTATCAAAACATTTGGCCTTTAGTTTTTTAGGATTGGTTTACTTCATTTAGCATGATATTCTCCAACTCCATTCATTTACGTGCAAATGCCATAATTTTATTCTCTGTTAATGCCAAGTTATATTTCATTGTGTATATATGCCACAGTTTCTTTATCCATTTATTTATTGAAAGGCATCTAGGGGGGCTGGGGATGTGGCTCAAGCGGTAGTACGCTTGCCTGGCATGCGTGTGGCCCGGCTTCTATCCTCAGCACCACATACAAACAAAGATGTTGTGTCCGCCGAAAACTAAAAAATAAATATTAAAAAAATTCTCTCTTAAAAAAAAAGGCATCTATGTTGCTTCCACAGTTTAGCTATTGTGAACTGAGCTGTTGTAAACATTGTTACTATAGTATGCTGATTTAAGTCCTTTGGGTATAGACCAAGGAGTGGGATAGCTGGATCAAATGGTGGGTCCATTCCCTGTTTTCCAAGGAATCTACATACTGTTTTCCAGAGTGGTTGCACCAGTTTGCATTCACAGCAGCAATGTATGAGTGTGCTTTTCCCCCCATATCCTCAGCAACACTTATTATTGTTTGTATTCTTAATAACTGCCCTTGGTGTGAGATGAACTCTTAGAGTAGGTTTAATTTGCATTTCTCTAATTACTAGAGATGTTGAACACTTTTTCATATATTTGTTGATCGAGTATATATCTTCTTCTGCAAAGTGTCTGTTCAGCTCATTAGCCCATTTATTGATTCTTTAATATTAAGTTTTTTGAGTTCTTTCTATATCCTGAAGATTAGTGCTCTGATGTGCATGTGGCAAAAGTTTTCTACCCAAATGTAGGCTCTCTGTTCACCTTATTGATTGTTTCTTTTGCTGGGAAGAAGCTTTTTAGTTTAAGTCCATACCATTTATTGATTTTTTATTTTATTTCTAGCATCTCAGAAGTCTTGTTCAGGAAGTTGGGGCCTAATCTGACATGATGTATATTTGGGCCTATTTTTTCCTCTATTATGCATAGAGTCTCTGATCTAATTCCAAGGTCCTTGATCTACCTTGAGTTTTGTGCATGGTGAGAGATAGGGATTTAGTTTCATTTTGCTGCACACAGATTTCCAGTTCTCTCAGTGCCACTTGTTGAAAAGACTATTTTTTCTCCAATTTTGCTGCCTTTGTCTAGTATGCGGTAACTGTATTCATGTGGGTTTGTCTCTGTGTCTTCTATTCTGTACCTTTGGTCTACATGTCTGTTTTGGTGCTAATACCATACTGTTTTGTTACTAAATATAGCTTTGTAGTATATTTTAAGGTCTGGTATTGTGGTGCTGTCTGCTTCATTCTTCTTGCTAAGGATTGTTTTCGCTGTTCTGGGTCTCTTATTTTTCCAAATGAATTTCATGATTGCTTTTTCTATTTGAATAAGGGATGACATTGGAATTTTAATTGGAAAGCATTGAATCTGTATATTGCTTTGGATAGTAGGGCCATTTTGACAATATTAATTTTGCCTATCCAAGAGCATGGAGATCTTTTCATCTTCTAAGTTCTTCTTTAATTTCTTTCTTTAGTATTCTGTAGTTTTCATTGTAGAGGTCTCTCACCTCTTTAATCAATTCCCAAGTATTTTTTTTTAGGCTATTGTGAATGGGGTAGTTTTCCTAATTTCTCTTTCAGAGCATTCATCAGTGATGTATAGAAATGCATTTGATTTAGGGGTATTGATTTTATATCCTGTTATTTTCCTGAATTCATTAATTAATTCCAGAAGTTTTCTGGTAGAGATTTTTGGATCCTTTAACTATAGAATCATGTCATCAACAAATGATGATAGTTTGAGTTCTTCTTTTTCTATTTGTATCCCTTTAATTCCTTTTGTCTGTCTAATTGCTCTGGCTTGAGTTTCAAGGACCATGTTGAATAAAAGTGGTGAAAGAGGGCATCCCTGTTTTGTTCCAGTTTTAAGAGAAAATGCTTTTAATTTTTCTGTTTAGAATGATGTTGGCCTTGAACTTAGCATAGATATCTTTACAATGTTGAGGTATGTTCCTACTATCCCTAGTTTTTTCTAGTGTTTTGAACATGAAAGGGTGCTATATTTTCTGCATCAATTGATATGATTCGTTTAATTCATTACATCAACATAATTAAAGATATTTATTGATTTAAATATTTTGAATCAATCTTACATCCCTTGAATGAACCTCTCTATTATACTTTTTAAATATCTTTTAACATTTGTTTGCTGGTTTCTGGCTCCTTGAAGAATCTAAATGTAAAAGGCAGCAAATGTGAAATGTTTTTACTTTTTCCAATCACTATCTTTCTGCATTTTTCTACCCCCTTTCAACCTCTAGGGACGTCTCAGATGTTAGACAGCTTTTTTGTTGGGTACAAAGGTAAAGCTTATCTCTAATTTCTTGCTCTTCTATTTTCCTATACTAGCTCAGAGTTAGCAAGTGACACAGAAGTTCTCTTTCAAGCCCTTTCTCTTGCTTCACCCAGGATCCTTTCCTCCCATGTACATCAGAATGGGGAAGAGAAAGCTGGCACAGGATAAGAGGTTTTCTTATGTAACTTCTATTGTTGTCCATCTGACAGAGCTTCCTTCAATCTCAGCAGGTCTCCAATTGCTGCCTCTTATGAGCACATCTGTCTTTGGGATCTCCATACTGTTGAGTTCCTTGATTTCCCCTATTCTTCAGGGATTGCCTTTTCCAAATTTTCAACTCTGTCTCTGGCATTTGCTCATGGTGTCCAGAAAGGTCTTGCTTGTACCTTCTCCAAAGTCCATCCAATGCTATGGGGAATTACCATACTCTTGCCTTTCTTTGTGCTGGAGTTGTAGGGTTTCTTTTCTAGCTATGCCCCCTCTGTCTTGTCATTTTTTCCCCTAAATTTCTCTTCCCCCTGTCCAAACTGGGACAGGAGCTTATTCGGATGTCTGTTGACTAAGCAAATATAAAGTCAAGAATAAGATGCCAGTTCTACAATTTCTATGGGCAAGTATTTAAAGCCTTTGCTCTTTTAATTTGGATATAGGAAGGGTAAGAAAAAAGCCTACCTATCTCCATGAAACTAATGCCTGTAAAGAATGTCTTCCCCTCTCTCTCTGAGGTCCTCCTATATTTAAAGAGGTTAGTAGAAGAGGAGAGTTTGGGGAAAGCAAAGCCATGCTGGGTTAATCTTTGGACAAACAAAACCACGTCACTATCTAGCCCTGGAGTTTCTTTGGAATAGAAGGTGAGTGACTAATGTAGCTCAGTGCTTACCTATGCATATCAAACTTAACATACTATTTCCACCTTCATTTGCTCCTACAACCCTGTTTGAGCTTCTAATCAGTATTCATTTGCATTATTACCATTTTGCTACCTCTGCCTTCAGTATCAGGCCACACTATTTCCTCTGCTTCCCAGTGTGGCTTATGCTAATCTCACCAACTAACTTAATGCTTCTTCATGTCTCCATGTTTCATTCTAGATGAAACCCAAATTTCTTATCATGACACACCATAGTCTTCCAAATCTTAACCTCTCATCTCAAATTGCCAGTCTTTTTTTTTTTAAATCTATACACATCCTAATTTCCATTCATAATGAACTCCATATTCTCTTCAAAATAATCTGTTTTTGCATGCTATTGAGTCTTGTGGTAGTCTTTCATAGCTGGTCGAGACGCCTGTTTTCCATTCTCAAGATTCTGTCATTTTTGCTTGAACAATACCTGGGTGATATTCCCTGGTGCCCAGTTAATATCATTTCACCCCATGATTATTCTTCCTTTGTCCTCTTATACTTCTAGTACCTTCCCCAGTTCTAACACTAGCATACACTGGTGTAAATATTTTTCCTAGATTTAGTATTACATGAGGAAGAAAGGAAACATCTTGATTACACAGTAAGTCTTCAGCAAATGGTAAATTAAGAGCTCAGATTCTCATCTGGTTATTTGAATTAATCACTGTATTTTAATTAATGTATCAGACCTTATTTTTCTCCATGGGAGTCCATCATAAGAGGTCTGGCTATTTCACTCACTCTGGAGGCAAAGAATAAAACAGTCTCACGATGAGACAGGCTCCACTTATAGCCAGAGATTGGCAGAGGCATCATGGATTAATTTCATTTGATAGGATTCCAATAGCTGTCTTTATGTTTACTGGCTTAGGTGCCTTTCATAATGCTGTGGTATATCTATTAACATGAATGTTTGTTTTCCTTGATGGTATAAATCTGTTAAAATTTAATGGACTTATACTTGGAAAAACAATTTGAAGCTTGAGAAAAAACCTGTGTATTTATGATATTTTTTTCTATTTTATATTAAAGGTCTTTTTTTTTTCTTCTAGGTTCTTAAATAGTTTGGGAAAAGCCTTTTTCAACTAACATTTTTTTTCATTTTCTCCTGAAAGCATTTGGCTTAGCACTAATGAGAAATTGATCTCTCAAAGAGAAAGAAATTAAAACCAAACACAGTGAAGGTGGGTAAATGCTTTTAGAGTGACTGCACTGGATTCTAAACTTTTCCACTGAGATGTTTCTAAAACTGAAAGATGCTACAGAATTGGATATAGCCCCAAACTGAGAATGGTTTTAAGTAAAAAAACATAGTTGAGGTGGCACTAAATCATTTACCCTGTAGCTTTTCACAGTGTTCTGAACTGAATAATCTGTCATTTCACATTGGCATGAAACCTGCCAGTATTTCTTAATGTAGACTAAAAGGAAAAGAACAAATATTTATAAAGTATTAGAATCTTTGACTTACTGAATTTGTGTTAGTTTTTTCCTTTGTCTTTTCAGTCTGTTTTGTGTATAAATTTCTAGATCTCCTAGGAACTAGGAATAAATTATTGCTCTCTGTAACCTCTAAGGCCACAGAGATAGCATCCTTGGCAAAACTATAAATTTTTTATATTCCCATCTGGGATGATTTTTGTTCATTTTAAATTATGCTGACCTAATTAGAAAGCTTGACCCTGGCTAAGGTGTTTAATATTAACAGTGGTTGCTTTTTTTTTTTTAAGTTCTCTCCTACAGAACAATTCTTCTACTGTTTAGCTCAAATTTTGAACAGAGTCAAATCAACATTAGTTAATTGAATTTTATGTGTGGCAGTGAAGGGTAAGGAAAAGTGCATTGGGCAGTCAGTACAAAAACCTCACCTCAAATCTCACTTGCTAATTGACCTTGAGTTTAATTCTCTGTTTCATCTCCCTCATCCATAAAATGAAGATTTTATGATACTTTTCACCTCCTTAACCATCTCAGTCTCCCTTCTGTGATTTCCTTTCTATGTTACACTAAAAGTAAGCCCCAGTGAATCAGTCTATAATTTTTTCTTTGATCTTGGTGAGAATCTTCAAAGCAACTTCAGTCTCAGGATGAGATGGGCTCCCCATTACCAATTTGTACTCCACCATCCTCTGTGGAGGGCAAATAAGAATATAAAAGATTGCTCAGAGCCCTCAAGATACTCATTGATCCCTTTTTACTTATGTGAAATAACCTGGCTATTGACAAGAGTCGAGAGCTAATCTGGGTTATAGGGGATAACCTTAAGTATTAAAAAAAAAAATTAACTCAGTATTGACAAGAGCATATGAGGAAATCGAGCATAAGTTAAAATTCCCAGTTGAATTTATGATAGGCACTTCTACAAATAGATTTTGAAGAGATGTGAAAGTATTGTCCAGATAATCCAATTGAAGCCTGGATTAGTTAAGAATCTTATTTTTAAGTGTACATACAAAATAACTACACCATTTGAGCATTTGGTTTCTTTTTATAAAAATTACGTAGTGCAAAAAGCTTCAACACAGGTTTTTGATGTAGATAAGCCTTGCCACAGAGGGACTAAATGACTTTGGGTAAGCAATTTAATCTCTCTGAAATAGTCCATTTGTAAAATGCAAGATAATAATATTTATCTGTTAGTAGTAAGAATTAGATATGTATGGTGTGGTTATCACTGTGCTGTAGCTGATTTTCAAAATTGAAATCAACAGCTACTCTTTGTGGAGTGCTCCTATGGGTCAGGCACTGTGCCAGGTTCTCTTACCTAGGAAACCTGGAAGCAGCCTATTCAAATGGTAACAGTAAGCAAAGATCCAAAGGATAAGAAAAAGGGAGCCATTCATAATTTGAAAGAAGAATATTCTTGTCATCATGAATACCAGGTACAAAGGTCATGAGGCCAGAAAGATAAGGCCTTGATTTGGAATTGCCCTTATGAAGAGACAGTCAGTGTGAGTGGAGTATTCTGAGTGAAGGTAAAAGTGTATATATTTGTATTGAGGGAAAAATCTAAGTAGATTAGCTGGATAGTTTAAATCTACATTACCATGGAGAAAAATAAAAAATTGGGGAGAGAATAATCTGAGTTGTGAATACAAGTCTCATGATATAGGTGTTAATCACTTTATCTGGGAGACAGATTTGGGTAATTCTTATCATTACAAGTAATAGTGCTGATATTTTTACATTGACGAACATAATTTTTTCAAAAAAAAGTCATGAACCTACACAGGTATTTAAGTTAGAAGATCACCATTTAAAACAGTATCTTTACTTCTGGCACTCTAAACAGAAGAGGTTGGTTTTTCTTTATGGCAATGCTGGCATCTCTGGACTCAGAGAGTTCAGTTACCAGTTGAAGTGTTTTCATTCACTGAAATATTTGTTGAGTATCTATCAGGCATGTTTCACATTTTTTTTTCCTCAGAGAGGGTAAAATATTTTTTTCTGGATAATTCTGTGCCATCTTTCAGTTCCTTTAAAGGAAAAATATAGCACACTGACACCAGCCACAAGGCTGCCCATCTGCAATGTTCCCTTACTCCACCATTGCTGTATTTCCTGCGGCTTCCCAACTGACACCCATCCTTCAGTGTAAGTGTCCATTCTCCTGAAAAGTCCTAGTCTTTTCCTGCTTTTTTCATTACACATATGCATAGAATCAAATTATTTTATTGAAGAAAGAAAAGCAACTTCCTTAAACCAATTTGTTGTTATCAATCAATGTAATATAAAGTAGGAGCCAAACTCTAAATGAGTTTCATGAGGGCAGTTCCAAGTCTATTTGTGTTCATCACTGTATCCCTAATTTTTCACATGGCAATGGATCAGATTAAGTGTCAACAAAGTATGTGGTGATCGGATTAATGAATGTGGGAGTGAGTGGATTATCTTGAGTAAATCTCACATATTGCTTAATGCATTATGTCAGCCATATATTTTTTTTTCTGTACCTATTGAAGTAAGGTTTAATACGAAAAATATGAAGGTTTGTTTTTTATGAAAAAAGCCTGTTTCCTTCTCAAAGAATGTCTTAATCACTCTCCAAAATCATAATAAAAGATTAACATTATTTTCTCAATTAATTTTGATGAATACCTGCCTTAGTGTAATGTTTTAAATGGGCTATGGAGGCAGGGGTTGGAGCAAGGAATACCACTTTTTAAAGGTTAAAAATGACATGAATTTATATGGGAGCACAATTAGGAATTTGATCATGAACAATTTTTTAAAAATTGAAAATTAAGACACTTGGGGTTTAAGTATTTTTCTGCCCCATTGGCTGTGTGCCATAAAGAAAGTCATTTTCACTTAGAAGCAATTTCTTTCATCTATAAAATTAGAAAATTAGTCGAGGTGGTTTCTAATGTCTCTTTCAAGTCTTCAGATTATAGCATTCTATAGCTAAAATATTCTATTCAGGAACCTCAAGGAGAAGAAAGATCTTTATTCTTCATTTAGATATCTGACCAAACATGGAATGTATCAGGTAAGCCAATTTTCTGAGATACCATTAAGCAAGTGCACACAAATTGAGGTCATTGACACAAAGTTAATAACTCCTTCTTTTTTAGTACCTGTTTTGGTTTAGATATGGTGACAGATTCAACTGGATGGTGGGAGAATTAAATGCTTTTTTTTCACTAATCCTAAAGTATTCTTACAATATTTCTGCTTAAATAAGCCTACGTTAAGTTTTTTTAAAAAGTGTTCTTGGCATATTGACACCAATGAGCAACAGCCCAAGTTGAAATCTATTCCATATTTGGAGGCCAAATACACTTAGGAAGGACAATACTTGAATAGTATGAAATGAACAGGATTACTTCCATATTATCAGGAAACAAAGTGCCTTTTAGTGAAGTGTGCTTCTTTAAAATTGATAATTAGTGTTTATATGGAACATTTTCATAGGCTTGGGGAAGTAGTCATCTACTAAAATATTGTCATTGTAAGTTTCATAATAACTTCTGGTCATGAAGGCTGACATCAGTTTTATTGTGTTCAGCAGTAATAGTAAGTCTTAATAACGTCTTATAAAAATGACTAATTAGTTTTTCACTCCAAAAGAATCATAGTTTCTTTATATGCTTCATATGACATTTTCTGGTTAAAAGGATTAATGAACTAAGAAATGCTACTTTTTATTTGGTAGGACTAATTAAATAGAATTGAACCATCCAGGAGTTACTAATAATCCTTTAAAAGATAAACAGGAACAAAGGTTACGATTGAAGAGTGAGTGATTGCCAGAGTAAGTAGTCAAGGAGTCATTGAATATTTCGTGATACAGACTTTAAAGTAAAGGCTCAGGAGTTGAACAAGCTTCAAATACAACATGACTTACTAGCTTATGATGCAGGCAAATTCCTTAACTACTTTAGCTTTCATTTGGGGACACAATAAAGTGTTTATATAATGAGTAACTAAAGGGAATGCAAGGTGATTAGCTCTTTGCTCAATACCCATTCAATAAATGGTAACTATCACTGACAATGAAATTATAGAATCTTAAAATTCATTCACTTCCTTGCCATAGGAGGAATTTCTTCTATTGTTTATCTGATAGAGGATCATTTGATTTCTATGTTTATACATTTAAAAAATGTTTTTTTAGTTGTAGATGGACACAATTTCTTTATTTTTATGTGGTGCGGGGGATCAAACCCAGTTCCTCAGGCTTGCTAGGCAAGCACTGAGCCACAACCCCAGCCCTCTATTTTTGTACATTTTTAAGGGCAGAGAACTCACTATTTTGAAGGTAACACATTTAATTGTTGAAGAGCTTTGCTGGAACTTTCTTAGTCATAAGCCTGTAATTGGAGTTTCTGTTAGCTCACAACATTTAACAGAGCATTCTTGATACATTATCTCATTTGATACAATAACCTTATGGGGGAAGGTATGGTCCATTCATTTACTCAATATTTTTGAGTACCTGCCATAATAACAGGAACTGATAACACAAAGAGCACTCACTAAGGTATTTTAATACAATTAAGGTACAATGACCTTTACATTCTTATTTCAGTATATTTCAATCAAAATATTTACAATATTAATGTCTCCCTCATTGCTTCTTTGAATTTGTTCTGCTCTTCTTGCCACCAGATCTTCATTCTTTTCCTTGCATATATTTTCTTACACTTCTGTTTTCATGAGACTACTACTTGGCTGAAACCCATCAATTAGAAAATGAGATTGATCATGGATTGCTTGAAAGATGAAATATACATGAAGTCACAAAATGCTAAAACACTGTATATAAAATGTATACCTTATTAGACTTTTTAATATGTGGTTAGAGATGATTGAATCATTTTACAAATTAATTGGGAATTTTGATGTAAAAGGTAGTAACTTAAAAATGAAACCATAATTTTCTAGTTAAATTCTCTTATATTGCCACTATTAAATGACCATTTTGTGATCATTTCTATACAAATTGTATCAGTCTGACAGTGCTAGGAATTGGACACAGGACTTTGTACATGCTAGGCAAGTTAAGTCCTCCACCCCAGAGCTACCTCCCATTATTTTTTATCAGTGATCTTCCCATTTTCCTTCCATGTCCTTGACCTTATTAAAATAATATTGTAGTGCTAGTTTAGCACTTATGATATCCAAACTTCAGGAATAGGGAAATGGTGTTTTTTGACACTTATTTTGGGCCTCTCTCTGATATTCTCTTATGCCATATCCTCCATGTTTACTCTACTTTAGTTAGTTATAAAGTAAGGATTTTTCCATTTAATTGGATATTTATTCAAATTAAGTAGAATAAAGAGATCCATCTACCCTTTTATTCAATTTATGTTTCAATTTAGAGCACGGATACAGCAAATAATAATTCAAAGCCTAAATAAGAGTCAAAGGACTGAGAAATACAGAATTATAAAGGATGTGTTATTGATTAGTGCCACTTTTGGTCTCCTACTTTTATTCTTTCTGTTGTAACCAGAAATAGACTTTCCCCCTGACTGTATATGTTGTCAATGCCAAGTATTCAATGCAGGCAACAATACAATCTGAATCTCTCAAGTTCCTGATTTAAAATTGAATAAGACTCTATGAATATGCATAGCAATGCACACAGCAGTCTACAGGGGTTGTTTAATATAGTAGACCAGTCCTAGAGAATCTGCCAAAATTATCCTTCCTTTTGGGACTGTACACTTGAGTTAGGCTGCATCTGAACCTTGGACAAGTTATAAATATCTCTAAAACTTACTTGATTCATTTGCAGAATCATAATAATAACCCCAAATGTCTATTTGTGGGTATAAATAACAAAGCATATATACTGTTCACTTTGCAGATAATAATAAACTGTAATGATTATTTTCACATGCAAAAGTCCTTAGGGATAATGGAAGTTTCCAGTGAGGCAAACTATTCCAAGCCAAGAAAGAAAAATATTCAATAAACTGGACACAAGAGTCTTTGTAAAAGAAAGTAAAGAAGTATAAGGTGATCAATAAGCAAAGGGATTGAATTCTGGACAGCTGCTAATAGAAGTAAATTTCAAAGCAATGATTATTGTATTTGTTGACTTCAGGAAAATAGTTTCTCAGTAAGTACTAGTAGTAATGATGTCCAGGGGAATATTTTCATATATATTCCCATCATGTCTATCGTTGTTATACAAAAATATTAGATCACTAACATTATAATGAGTATCCTGTACTAAGTAACACAACAAAGTATAATTTTTGTAATGAAACTTGGAATGTACCCTAGTTACATATTTTGTCTTCTTCTTAGTTTTAGATGCTTTGAACTAATTTTAAGAGAGGGTGGGTCTAGCTAATTCTATCTAGACATCTATAGTTTTCAACTTGTTGAAATATCAAATAGTATAAGAATTTTGGAAAATAATTTTGCTTAATGATCTAGAAATAGCGTCAAAACTAAACATACTCACACATTTCTAAGGCTGTAGGTGGGATGAAGACAATTGAATAGTGTCTTATTTACACTCCTTTGGCTGCTATACTGAGAAAATAACCTCATTTAGTATTCTAGAAAGGAATTGAGTTATCTGGCACTCTGACTTGCAAAGCAGCTTAAGTACCATCTATCTTTCTTTCTTTCCTGAAGAAAGGTGAAATATTACCTAGTAAATGGGGGGGGGGAAAGGCAGTTTCCAAGAAATATACATTATATCCAAATATATTAAGGGGAGAAAGCATTTGTTCCATTAGAAACCAATACATGGACTATGATCCTGGTTCTGATTTTCCTTAAGGGGCGATGATCATAAGCCTAATCTAGTTGCATAAGATACAAATAACAAGGTAGGAGAAACAATGACTTAGGTGAATGCCTAATATTGGGAATTATATCAAAATAATGGATTTCATTTTTGAAAAATTAAATAAGCCTTCACTCATGAACCCTAATAGCTTCTAACAAAAATTTTCAAATACAATAAGTAACCAAATTTTGCCCTTTGGAAGTTATGTTTAAGAGAAAATAAATTGTAATTGGCATAAAGAAGAGTGAAGATGGCTGCATAATAATTGATTGGACAAAGAACTGCTAGAATCTTTAACATCATGTTAATATGCAACAAGCATTATTCTAATTTCTAATTCTTTGCTAATACAAATGCTAGATAGGCACTTCCAGTTTTTGAATGTTGTAGATGAGAAATTTAAGAAACATGGAATAGGTCGGGTGGTTCAGGACTCTGGCTCCTGAGCCCTGACTCTCCCCTACCTCATTATTCAACCTGGTAAATGGTGGTCTCCTAGCCTCACACCTCCATGCACTTGGCTCAGTTTTCATTTTTCTTCAGAGACAATGACCTTTTTGACTTAAAGAGATGAATTTTAGCAGTTCTAAGCAACAAAATATTTACAGGTTTCTTTGTAGGGATCTGAAGGTTAAATATATCTATATACTGGTGTAAAAAGAACAGGTTTTACTTCAATAAATAACCATCTATGTTTATGTATTTCATTGTAAAGAAAATCAAATGGAGACAGAAGCAAGATGCAAAGGCAGAATGTCAAAAAGTCTCTTGTCCAAGCTGCCGGCTTTATTTATATCAATAGGTTACATTAGGTCACTAGCATCAGTAATTCATTAGGCAGGTTAATTCAGTTAATGAACATCTTATGTTCATGTATTTCATAAATTTTGTTCACAAAATTTTGTTTTTTTGATATAAATACCATTGTCCTCATATTTATGAATGAAAAAAAAATAGTACATGGCAGAGAGAGAACTCAAATTCAGTTCTTAGACTGCAGGTCTGGAGTTTTCCTATTGACTGCTTGATATTTGTCTCAGATAAAGACATTATCTCTGTAAACTTACTTATAATAGTCTTTTACTGATAAGAAAATCTTTTAGTCATCACCCATAAAATGTATTTTTAGCAAATGATAAAAGTTCACAAAAGTAACATATGTTTATATGACTGTTTTACTGAACATTGACATATATATATATAAAACTTAACATCAAAGTAAGTCAGTTTGCTAGAAATAGTCTTTAAATGTTTGATTCTCCACAACCTCATCTCTGCAAGAGTGGGACATCTAGCTGGAGTGTTAGCTAGTGGCATTACCTAACCTGATTGTGAATCTCTCTCTAATACTCTTTGAATAATACTCCATGAAAAAGTCTTAGTAAAGAAAACCAGATGTATTTTCCAATCATGTTTGAAAATAACAATTTTTTATGGAATATCTACCAATGATTTTTAGAATCAGTCACCTGTGAACCTCTGCATGGAATATATTGCTCTATTATTCTGTAATGTCTATTTCACAGGGTTGTGAAGTGTAAACCAGAACATATATGAAAAAGATAGTCTGGAGCCAATCTGACTTGGATCTGTATAATGCACATCCATATCTAGTTATATAACTTTGTGAGTATATTATTTAATTATGTCACTGTGTAAATGTTACTAGGTAGTAGACTTGCAAATACTATTCTGCATTTTATAGGAGAATGGAAAGATGACATGAAGTGATTCATACAAAGTGTTCAGCAGTTCCTGATACATGGTACATATTATTATTAACAGTTCATCATTTGTTAAGCTATTATACAGCTGATTTTGCCCATAAGTAGAAGGAAATTGTGGATGCCCAAAGCAACTCTTCTCTGATTTTAGAGAAGTTCATTCTCAGTACAAAGTCAAGTTTATGTTCAGTGAATTTGCTAAATACAGTCTCTGTTTTAGTCAGCTTTTTTGCCACTGTGCCTAAATGATATGACAAGATATTTTATTTGGGGGCTCAGGATTTTGGAGATGGTCAACACCATTCCTTGGGACTCAAGGTGAGACACAACATGGTATCAGGAAGCAGAGAAAGACTCCAATCATTTCGCTTTTAAGCCTTCCAGTATTGTCTCATGCATGAGCTTTTGGGGGATACCTCACATTTAAACCATAACAGTCTTACTCTTGTGCTTTCATTTTTTGTTGAAATTACATTTCTGCTGGAAGGTTAGAGTCATTTTTCTTCATATGTTAAGAATATGTTGTGTGATAAAATAAGTACATGACAGAGTACTTAAAGAATACTGCCTAAAGTAATAATGTCCCATGAGAACTGCCTATCACTCCAGATTATCTGATAGTCTTTTGAACTCAAGAAATGATGCATGTATTTAGTACATACATTTATGCTAGTGAACTTGCTAAACTGTCAACTCATTATTTTTTAAAGAAAACCTAATGACTTTTGTCCCCCATGTCTTTTCCATAATAAACATCTAGACAATAAAACTAAATGGAAGCAGAAGTATAGAAAGCCATACTCAGAGGGAAAGCATAATGGCAGCTGAATAAGATCATCTGCCCAAAGACCCACCAATTGAATAGCTAGCTGTTCATACACCAAATTAGCTACATAAGACCTTAGGAATTTATATATCTTTTTGTTTTGCTATATACCAAATCATTCTGAAGAAGGCAGGAAGAAATTACCCCATCCTCAACTCTAAGGAACCACAGCAAGGAGGTAGTTGCTTCCTGCTTGGAAGAGAACAAACTCCAGGCTTTAGACTTGAGACCGGGAACCTGACCCGCTATTTGCTTAGTACTGGGAAGCAAGAAACTTTATCTTGAAGACAAATTCAGACCTACTCTGGAGAGACTTGTTACTTGGTAGAAATTGAAGGTCCTGTACATAGGTTAGAGCTCAAAGACAACCCCTAGACTGGCCCTTCCATCACATAAAGACCTGTGGGCCAGCAGGAAATTTGTTTTGGTCTGCAACAGTTCTAGGCTTTGAGAACACCCACCTTCTAAAATTGTGCAGGTCTCTGACTTAGGGATGACTCAGCTTAGTGTTTGCTCTGGTAACAAAGGGAGTCTCAACCCAAAATGGCATAACTCTTGTGAGGGCAAGCAAATTGCATTCTAGAACTTCCCTGGCCAAACCTGAACCTCAATGGGACAGACTTATAATTTGGCTTGGTGGGCCTGCATGCATCCTTGAGACTATGAAAGTCCTTGGACTGTGATATTCAGGTGTGATCCACCTAAGCATTGGTCTACATGGCCTAGGGTCTGCCTTCATGAACCCTAACCTCTGCAGCATTGTATAAGACCCCAGTTTCTAGTCAAGGCAGTAAACACAGGATTTTACTCTGGAACGCTGGGCTGGATAAACATAACATTAGACAGACCCTACTAATCCCCATTCCTGAGGATTGATCTACTGAAACTTCTCTAGTCCCATAAAATACATGGAACCTCAGGGTTTTTTTTTTTTTTTTTTTTTTTTTTGACTTCTACTTCAGCTAGCATCACCTGTGGCTCATTGCAGTGTTCTTGTGCCATGAGTTCATTTCAGTAATAGGCAACCCACAGCAGTGCTAGACTTGGCAGGATCAAAGTGTGGCACAGCTTGGTGGTCATAGCTGTGACATAGGACCGGGAGCTGTTCTATCCACAGTAACTTTCCAGAGCTGAACTGAATTCTATATTGCCTGATCACAAGGCTGTAACTATGCATTAGAACTACACTGACCACACAGGGAGTGGCTTGTGAGAACAGACTACTCTTTCTAGGACTTTGCTGGTTGTTTCAGAATAATACACCAACACTGTACTTGGGGCAATTCTGGGCTGTGACCACCCCCTGGTACTTTAGCAGCGACAACACATAATCACTAAACAGATTTGCCAGGACCCGGCAAATCTGGACCTGGGTGCCATCTATTGTTAAGATCATGGAAGTAGTTGCAGACTCAAATGTATGTACCGTGTTTATAGACATAAACAAAGGCCGATTATGAAGACTAGAATAGATACTTAGTCCCTCAATGCCTAGATCTCATAGTACAACAGCAAGTGTCAAGAGCTTTAAAGAGCTAATCCTCATCTAATCCTTAAAATAAGATGCCACAATCGGACCAGGTAGTCATCACTAAGGGAGATACTTTAGATACGGAATATAAAACAGCTATTTTAGGAAAACTCAGTGAGCCTCAAGAAAATTTAAAACATGATAGAAGGCATCAATAGCAGGATATATCAAAAAGAAACTACCTGTAAGAAAAGTGAAAGAATAGAATGAATTTGAGGACCTGTTATTTGACAAAATATAGTTGGAAGGTGAAAAAGAATGAACAGTAATAAAGATAATGAGAAACTTGGGACATCATTTTTAAAAGCAAATATTCAGGTTATTGGGGCTTAAGGACTTGAGACTACCAAAGGGATAGGAAGCATATTCAAAGAAATAGAGATTGGTATACACATTCAGGTACAGGAAGGACATAGGTCACCAAGTTTAACTCTACCCCAAAATATCTTATAATCAAGTTTCACAGGTGAAAGGGGGTGTCTCAACTCACTTGACAAAAACCTTACAGGCCAGGAGCTAGTGACATATTTTCACAGTATTAAGGGGGCCAAGACTTTTAACTGAGAATACTGTACCCAGAAAAGCTAAGACATTGTCAGACAATATAATTCTACCAGACTGGTTCTACAGGAAATACTACAGTAAGTTTTTCAAACTCATATTAATGAGCAAGAAAACATGAGAATGTATAAAACTTACTGGTAAGAATAATTATACAAATTCAGAGTATTTTAATATTGTAAGAATGTTGTATAAGCTATTCATAAAACAATTTAAATAATAATGAGAGGGACAATATAGGAAGATTTAAAATGGGATATCAAAAATATGGGAGTTTTAGTATATTTTCTCTTGACCACATTAAATTACTATTAGTCCAAAATAGCTTGTTATACACAAAAGCCTCATGGGAACAACAAAGCAAAAATCTAGAAAAACAAGCTATAAAATGGCTGTAATAAGACCTCTTTTATTAATAATTACCTTGAATGTAAATTAAGTACTTTCTTTTTTCCACTGTGGTTTCAACCTAGGGCCTCATGTATGTTAAGAAAGTATTCAACATCTGAGTTAGATCCCCATCCCTCTAGCAAATGATGTGAAAAACCTACACAGTGAAAAATTATAGAACACCAAAGAAAGAAATTGAAGAAGACTTTAGAACATGGATAGCCAGAATGATAGTATTAAAATGCCATATTATGCAAAGCAATACACAGATTCAGTGCAGTCCCCATCAAAACACCAATGACATTCTTCACAGGAAAACAAACAAACAAAACACAACAAACCAGGTACAGTGGCATATGCCTGTAATCCCAGCAGCTCAGGAGGCTAAGACAGGAGCATTGCAAGTTCAAAGCCAGCCTCAGAAAAAGCAAGGTGCTAAGCAACTCAGTGAGACCCTGTGTCCAAATAAAATACAAAATAGGGCTGTGAATGTGGCTCAGTGGTTGAGTACCCTCGAGTTCAATCCCCAGTACAAAAAAAAGAAAAAAAAAAAACCAAAATGTTGAAGACGACATAATATCTGATTTCAAATAATACTACAGGGCCACAATAACAGAAAATTCAGGGTCCTGGCATTAAAAATGGACACATAAACCAATGGAAGAGATGGTCATCTGATTCTTGGAAAAGGTGCTGAAAACATGCAGTAGAGAAAAGAGCTGGTTTGGGGAAAACTGAGTATCCATGTGCAATGAATGAAACTAGATTCTCTCACCTTGCATAGTCTACTCAAAATTGGATCAAAGACCTAAGAATTGGACTAGAAATCCAACATACAGATGCTGGAAATGGATTCCTCAATAGAACTCCTAAAGCTCAGGAAATAATACCAAAAGTTTAAAAAGATGATGGCATAAAGTTAAAAAGCTTATGCGCAACAAAGGAAATGATTTTAAGTGAGCAGAGAGAACAGAATGGGAGATATTTGCCAGCTACTCTTCTGACAGAGGATTAATATCCACAATATGTAAATAACTCAAAAAACTTATTACCAAATAACCCAATCAATGAATGGGCAAATGAAGAAAAGACACTTGTTAGAAGAATAAATAAAAATGAGCAACAAATATATGAAAAAAAGTTCAACATATTTAGCAATCAGAGATTTCATATCACCCTAGTTAGAATGGCATCAGGCATACAAATAATAAATGATCTCTATATGCTGACAAAGATATGGAATGGGGGGAAGAACACCAAAATGTGGTTAATAGAATTATAAATTTGAAGAACCACTATAGAGACTGTACTAAAGACTAGGAATGAAAACACTGTGACCCACCTATACCTCTACTGGGTATTTATCCAAAAGAATTAAAGTTAGCATACTACAGTGATACAGCATATTCATGTTTAGAGCATCACTATTCACAAAAGTCAAATTATGGAACCACTCTGGTTCCCATCACCTGATTAATAGATAAAGAAAATGTGGTATACATCTACCATAGAGTTTTATTCAGCCATCAAAAACAAAATTATGTCATTTTCAGGTAAATAGATGTGAGTTTAGAATATTATGTGGAATAAGCCAAACTCAGAAAGTTAAGAGTACTATGTTTTTTCTCATATGTGAAAGCTGGAGAAAAGAAAAAGGCTGGGGTTTCATGACAACAGAAGGGAGACCAGTAGAATAGAGGAGGCGGCGGCAGTGGGTAATGAAATTGACCATATTATGTTGTGTGCATGTAAAAACAAATAAGAAAATAGGGAATATTCCATTACAATATACCATTACTATCTTCAGAAAAAGGCAAATCAAAAGCACAATGCAATATCGCCTCACCTCAGTAAGAATAGCTAACATCAAATAGACTCGATAAAACCAGTGTTGATGAGTATGTGGAACATTGAGAGCTCTTGCAAACTTTTGGTGGGAAAATAGTACGGAGGTTTTCCAAAAAATTAGAAGTTGAGCCAACCATATAATCCAGTAATCCCACTATTTATTATATATCCAGAGTAAATATGCTAAAGAGACATCGGTACTCCTGTACTCACTGTAGCACTATTCATAATAGTGAAGAAATGGAAGCAATCTAAGTGTGCATTCACTGAGAAATGCATAGAGAGCATCCTGTACATGTGAACAACTGGATGCTATTCAACCTATGACAACATGCATAGAACTAGAGGTCATTATGTTAGGTGAAATGAAACAGGCACAGTAAGAGCATAACCTCAGAGGAGGCATCAAAAAAAAAAAAAAGGTTTTCTCAAAGAAGTTGAGAGTAGAATGATGGTTACCAGGGGCTATGGTGAGTACGAGTTACAGTTAATAAGAAGTTGTGGTGTACTGTTTCATAGTAGAGTGAATACAGATAATATACTGTACATTTCATAATAAAAGTGATAAATGATAATACTGACATATATAATCTGATTTAAATAATGCAATATTATATAGTATCCCATTAATAGGCATACTTGTTTTTTATGTGTCAGCTAATAAAAAAATAGAATAATAACCTTATGTCCTAGTAATACAAGTTTCTAAAAAATGTGTGTATATAATATATATAATAATAAAATGTTCAGCGGCAAACATTTCAATTTAAGTAGATTTGAAACCCAAGGTCAGTATAAATTATAATTTATTTCTTGGTGCTCCTTCCAAATTTTCTCACAGGTTAACATAATATAGTTTGTCAATTTATTAGCTGTTTAAATATTTAGATTCCAGATAATACAGTGACCATTGATACCAGAAAAAATGTTGTGGCATAGTTTTATCTCAGAAAAACTTTTTACACTAACAAAAGTATGTGCCCATTTTTTTTCACTATTTTGAAAATGTCCATACCATCTAAAGTGATGTACAGGTTTAGTGCATTCCCTATCAAAATACCAGGGAAACCTGATGGATTTACAGAAAGGCTAGTGTTCACGCCATTTAATTAGTATTATAATTAATTATCTGTAAACTCTGGTCATCTTTACCATTTCTTCAGAATGGTAATGCAGATCAATAATTAAATCTGATTATTTATTGTACATTTTTACCAATCTTTTGGTGAGATAGCGTTTTCTTATATTTGATTAATAGAATTTTGAAAATTTAGAATGAATTGATAATTATCAAAGATTCTAATACTCTCCTTCAAAATGAATACTTTCTAAAATTCTTATTATCCAAGAAAACAAGGTAATTATTGGAAGTCATAAGTAATATTTAACTTAGTAAAATCTGCATAGTCAGCCAAATTCTGAGGAATTGAGTGATTTTTAAGTACCTAATAATTTAATGTTTCAATCCTGAGACAACAAGAAGTGAAAAGATTATATATCATATAAATGATTTTGCTGATTAGAGTTTGATTATATTAAATTTTGGTTGGATTCTAATTTTACAATGTTTGCTCGCTTGATCTGCCTCTTATTGTGTCTTATAAATCAGATGAAATGGAAAATTACATCTTTATTACTTCTTTCTGCTCTCATTTTTATGAGAATACTTTTTGTGGTTAAGCCATTAAAAATTAGTGCTTTATTGATAAAAGCAATTCGTAATGACTTTCTGGTGATCTCGTGCTTTGGGAAGGACATGCCTGGGGAGGAAATCTTGGCTCTGACCTTGAGTCTCTCTCTGATCTTTGCAAACTCTAAACCTTAGTTTTCTCATCTGTAAAACAGACATGTTGTAAACCTACTTTAAAAGATTTTGTGTTTGGGCTGGGGATGTGGCTCAAGTGGTAGCGTGCTTGCCTGGCATGTGCGTGGCGCTGGGTTCAATCCTCAGCACTACATACAAATAAAATAAAGATGTTGTGTCCGCCGAAAACTAAAAAATAAATATTAAAAAAATCTCTCTCTCTAAAAAAAAAAACACAATAAAAACAAATAAAAAATAAAAAAGATTTTGTGTTTGCGATGATGTTACTTTATACAGAGTGGCCATTTAAAAATGGTTATTAATTAATAACATTGAGTGAATATCCATTTAAAAAGTGCAAAAACATGACAATACTTTTGAATGCTGTTTATAAGAACTGAAAATATTCATATTCATTTGGTAAAATCACCAGCATTGATGGGCCAATTTTGAATCATTCCTAGGCTAGTTATCTTCATCAGTCCTAATCCAGCCTAATTGAACCACCTTCAGGAGCACACTGAGATTATGTTTACTTCCTTTGCCCATGGGAAAGTGCTTTTCATTCAGTAAGGTTTTTTCTTTTGTCTATTTTTTTGTCTATTTTGGGCAGTAAATAAATTGGAAAATGCTTGGAACAGAGAGCCAGGGCACCTAAATTCGAGATTTGACTCAGCTAGTAATTGGCCTTCCAGCCTTAAGCACATCATTAAACACTTCTGCATCCCTGCTTTTAATAATGCTACCTTGTTAACTTCCAGACTACTCTGCAATGAGCCTTGTCTGATGAGAATTACCTGAAAGAACAGCCCACTGGAAAAGAAAGCCTTTGGGTTTAAGGAGAAGAAAAAAAACAAATGAGTCACAGGAGAGGTCACAACAATTCAGGCAGGCAGCCAAGTCATAGGGCAGAGCTGGTGAAGGACTGACTGGTGATTTCACTTAGATGTTCAGGGCTAAAGATCACTCATTTCCTTTAGGCACAAATTGAGCTAAAGGACTTGTGGTTTAAGTAATATTAGGAGGAAAGGCTAAGAGTATCAGAAAAACTAGCAGATGGAATCAGGAAAGAATTCTGGCTGAGAGGCATTACTGAACAGAACTGAGGCTAGAGGACTGCCCTAATCACCTGTAAGAGGTTTTCATGTTGGAGTATTATACCCAGGAAGCTACAGCACCTAAACCTCTTACAGTGTGACTAAAGATATTTCCAAATAGTTTTAGTATATTATATAGATATATTGCATATCTGTACATAGGGAATTGTTTTTCTTTTGTGTTGTTGATTAAACCCAGAGGTACTTTATCACTAAACTATTCCTCCAGCCCTTTTGAAATTTTTTGAGACGGGAACTTCACTGGGTTGCTGAGCCTGGATTTGTACTGGCAATTCTCCTGCCTCAGCCTCCCAAGTTGCTGGGATTACAGGCATGTGCCACCAGGCCTGGCTGATAGTAGTCTATTTTTCTAGGAAAAAATGCACATGTAGCTTTAGGGTGAGGAGAAACAATAATCTTTCTGTATTACACAAGATTATTTAATAAAATCTTGGAAACAGGCATAGCTAGAACAGATTTAAGAATCTAGTATGGGAATAAAAATGAACTAAATTAGTAACATCTGTTCAAATTAATGTAGAGATACCATTTAGACTTCTAGTATTTGTACCAGATAGCTTGTTTGTTGAGGAGTAAAACTAGGTAATGAAGCTTTCACCATGGGCCCAATTCTTGGGCTTAAAAATCTTCACAATAATCAACTAGGGGCTATTGGGCCCATAATCTCAATTTCAACCAAATCACCCTCTGACCACTCCTTCCTATCTTTTTCTCTAAAATTTCTATGCGTTTTAAGTTACCCAGATCTGTGGTATATTGATCTTACCACCTTTGCACTTTCTCAGCCAACTTATTTCCTTGTTCTATCAAGTTTAAACTTTGTGTTCAATCATTATAATCACTTACATTCTTCTAAGCACAGTCTTAGAATAATTAGAAAAAATAAGAATAATCTTTCTGAACTGCACCCTATACAATCTAATTAGTTACTAATCCTTGCTTTTGCCCAACAAATTGAACATTGCTGGAGTAAAACAAAGAAATTTGCTTAAAAGATTATTTAAAAATACTTTTCTCAAAATACTCAATCTTCATTCCCGAGGCTCACTCTAACCTGATGAATTTGATCCTTGTTTCATATTCCTCCCTTCCACATGGGTCTGCCTGCTTTTCTGTTACCATGACTGAACTGGTCCCATTCCTATTCAGAGCATAGACTGTCTTTCATTCACTTCATCATCTTTTAAGCAATTCAAGGATATTATTCTGACAACACCTCTCTCTTTCTTGCATTATCAATTTGTTCCTCTCTCCTGGTTTGTTCTTATAAGTCCATAAATGTATTTTCTCTCATTTAAGAATCTCAAAATTCCATTTATTCAATTTACAGTAAGAATTAGTATTCTATACTTTTCCTCTTATGTTTCTTTAAACTCATCAAAATGATCTTTATTCCAACTATAATAGTGAAACTGCCACTGACCATGTCACTAATGATTGCCCTGTTGTTGAATACAATGTTCAGCTCTCCTTCCTCATCCTACTTACTTTGGTCACGTTGTTTCAAACAGTGACTTAGTTCTTGTCTATTGCTTTTCTATCTTCAGTCTCCTTGCATGATATCAGTTAGCATCATTTCTCTAAAGACAATCCATTGGCATATAAATCCCAAATTTGTACATCAAGGCCAAACCTCTGCTGTCAAGTCTAATCTCATATGTCCAACTGTCTACTGGATGTCTCCACTTGGATGTTTGATGGACATCTCAAATTTAACATGTGAAAGATTGAGCTCTTGATTCCAAAGCCTGTTTCTCCTGCTTCCTTGTCCATTACAGTACAATGCCAGCAACATCCTTCTACTCCCTCAGCTGAAGTTAACTTTTCTCTTTCCTTTAACCCACATGAAATTCATGATAAAATCCTCCTGATGAGCTATACATGTAAAATCTGATATTTCTATTTACATGTCCCACCCTGAACAGATCACCATAATCTTTACATTAATGTAATAGCATCCTGCTTGGTCTGCCTGTTTCTGCCTTTGTCCCATTTAGTCTCTCCAGGGAGAATGGAAATGAGGAATATTCCTTCTTTACTTGTAGTGAGACAGAAAACCATTTTAATGCTTTGAGAAAAGTCCAAGTTCTTACCAGATCAGATATGCTTTGGCCTCCAGGACCTGATTTATCACAACTCTTTACGCCGCCTTCACTCCACTTTACTTCTCAAGCACAGTGCATTCACTTCAAGGTTTTCAAATCTGTTGTTCCCTCTGCTAGATCTATTCTCCCAGATAAGGCTCAACCCACCCCTATCTCCTCACTTTCTCAGTAACATCTTTCACTATTCTATCCATACTTCTCAACCCCATGGTGACTGTCTGCCTTTCTCACCTCTTCAAACAGATTAGAAATGGAAATTTGCTGAGAACTTTTGTCTCTGCTGTTGCTCAGTGCCCAAGACAATGCCTAGAAAACAGTATGTAACACATATATTAAAAAAAAAAAATATATATATATATATATATATATATATATATATACACACACACACACACACACATATATATATACACACACACACATATATATACACACACACACACATGTATGTATGTAAAATATATTTAAGTGTGTCTTTTATGTTATGAAATATCTATAAGGTGCATTTACATATTCAAGAATAATTACATACAATTGTATTCATTATAAAATGCCCATTTTAGTCATTTTGTGCTGACATTCTGTTGTAGTCTGAGTGACTTAAACAACAGACATTTATTTCTCAAAGCCAGAATGCCAAGAAGTCTAAGATCAGGAAGATTCTGGTGAAGGATCTCTTTCAGGCTAGCAAAGATATACCTTCTCATTGTGGCCTTATATGGCACAGAGAAAAAGGTCTAGACTCTTCTTCTCATAAGGACACTAATACCATTATGAGGTCCTCATGACTCATTTAAACTTAATTACCTCCCAAAGTCTGCACTTATAAACAGCATCACACTATGTATTAGGACATCAATATACAAACTTTGGGTGCATATAGACATTCAATGCATAATAATATAATTGTTTTCTTAATGTAAGTTTTTCCTTACAAAGAATAGACAAAAGCCTTACCCATGTGCAGTGAAGGCATTAACTTCTGATTTTGACAGTTGTACTTCTTCTTGTATTGATGACATTCTGAGCATCTCATGTGTATAGGGACTAGTCATTTATTTTATGGCGCAAATTATGGAAATTTTCAGAAAGAAAAACGCACAAAAGGTAAAATTACAGAATTTTTTAAATAGTTATGGACTGACTAACAAATAGATTTTATTATGTTAGGGTAACTTTAAAAATCATTTTTGAAAATGACCTTTAAATAGAATAAGATTCTTTCAAAAAATCCAAGATAACATTTACATTAAAGAAAAATTTTAGAAATCTTAAAATTTGTTTTATGGCAATTTAAAGGTGATAAAACAGAAATAATTTGGGATATATCCACAAAGTTACTAAATTTCTTAGGTATATATGTATCTAATGCCTTGTCACTAATATTTTTTTTCTAAAGAATAGATTTTTTTTTAGGGGTGAAGAAGATGGCGGCGAGGGGAGTGCATTGCCCCCGTGTGCCGCGTCACTGTGTGGGAGTATGACGAGTCAGGACTGCTAAAGGCTATCTTGTTAGGAATTTCCAGCAATAGTGGGGTGCTCCGGAACCTGGAGGAAGGATTTCCATCCCACGAGGATCGGCTACGGGGACTCAAACGCGAGAGATTTGTTGCATGGAGGGTAACACTGCTTATTCAGCAAATCGCCCCACGGCTAGAGTCTGCAGCGTGCACTGGGAAACGAGGAGACAGCGGCGCAGGGATACAGCGCTGCAGTTTCTGCCAGCCTTGCAAGCGCCGTACTCAGTGCTGAATTCTGGGTTCGAGACGGGGGAAGGAAGCGGTCCATCTCGGTTCTCCACACCGGTCAGACCACAGAGGAGGCCAGCGGCCACCATATTAGAGAGCTGACGTCACCATCCCTGTTTTCGACTGACCGCAGCTCATTCAGCCATAGAACAGGTAATTTCAGGCTGCCATTCGCCTGCGGCTTGCAGACAGATTACTCAGGCTCAGTGCCTGAGTGCTTCTTGGAGCCTGCTGTTATCAGAGCATACACCGAGCACGGAGCGGCCCAGTTCTGGCTCCCGGAGTAGCCCTGGCCCAGGGCTAAGGAGCCCGCGGAAACTGCTTCTCGGTCCGGGTCCTGCTGAGGACCGGTCAGGAATCACCCGTTGCTTTGGTTACCCGGCAAAGGGAACGAAATGCTGCCATTCGCATAGGTACACACGTCACCCCAACTGGAGTAGGAGCAGAGCAGAGCCTTCGCCCGCGCCCGGCCCCGCCGGTGTGGTGGTCACATGACCCCAATTGGAGTGGGGGCGGAGCGGAATCGCCACCCGTGCCCGCAGGGTG